>NC_048299.1:129126946-129303569 GCF_013100865.1 Trachemys scripta elegans | reverse complement strand
CCTATTGTGGCCTCTCTCCATCATGCCCTTGGAGATTTTTTCAAAAATTTTGGCATTTCGTCTTTTCGAACGAAGTTTGGCTAGCACTGAATCCTCTCCCCATATAGTGATCAGATCCAGTACCTCCCGTACGGTCCATGCTGGTGCTTTTTTTCTATTATCGGCCTGCATGGTTACCTGTGCTGATGAGCTCTCTGTGGTCACCTGTGCTCTCCTGTGCTGGGCAAACAGGAAATAAAATTCAAATGTTCGCGGGGCTTTTCCTGTCTACCTGGTAAGTGCATCCGAGTTCAGATTGCTGTCCAAAGCGGTCACAATGGTGCACTGTGGGATAGCTCCCGGAGGTCAATACCATCGAATTGCGGCCACACTAACCCAAATTCGATATGACAATATTGATTTCGGCGCCACTCCACTCGTCAGGGAGGAGTATAGAAATCGATTTTAAGAGCCTTTTATTTCTAAATAAATGGCTTCATTGTGTGGACGGATGCAGGGTTAATTCGATTTAACGCTGCTAAATTTGAATTAAACTCATAGTGTAGACCAGGCCTGTAACTATCAAGAAGGATTAAGCGGTGTGATGATCCATATGTTGGCCCCATGCATTGGATGAAGGATGCTTCTGTAAGGATGAATCATACCAATGCTTAAACATGGGAGTAAGTTAATTAACATGAGTAAAGATATGTTTTTTGGCAATGTCAAACCCTTTCAGTTGAATAAATTAAATATTAATAAATTAATGGTATAAAATTCTGGCCAGACTGAAGTCAATGAGTTTTGCCATTGACTTCAGGGGGGCCAAGGTTTCATTCCATGAGGACTTAAAATTTTATTTTTTTCTTTAATTTGTGTTCTGGTCTTTTATAGAAATGTAGGGCTGGAAGGGACCTCAAGAAGTCATCAAGTCCAGCCCCCTGCTGCACTGAGGCAGAACCAAGTAAACCTAGACCATTCCTGACCAATGGTTGTCCATCTATTCTTAAAAATCTCCAATGATGTCGACTCCACAACCTTCCTTAGAAGGCTATTCTAGGGCTTTACTACCCTTATAGTGGGAAAGTTTTCCTTTTATGTCTAACCTAAATCTCCCTTGCTGCACATTACTTCTTGCCTACCTTCAATGATTCTATGATTCTATGTAGAACAATTGATCACCATCATCTTTACAGCAGCCCGTAATATATTTGAAGTCAATTATGAGGTCCTCCCTCAGTCTTCTTTTCTCAAACCTAAACATGCCCAGTTATTTTAAGCTTTCCTCAGAGGTCAGGTTTTCTACACCTATTATTTTTATTGCTGTCCTCTGCATTCTCTCCAATTTGTCTACATCTTTCCTAATGTGTTGTGCCCAAAACTGAACACAGTACTTCAGCAGAGGCTTCACCAATGCCAAGGAGATTGCAAAAATTACCTCCAGTGACTTCTATCCAATGCGCCAGTTAATACACCCCAGAGTATTAGCCTTTTTTGCAACAAAATTAAATTGACTCATATTCAATTTGTGATCCACTATGTTCCCCAGATTCTTTTCAGCAGTACTACTACCCAGACAGTTGCTTCCCATTTTTGCATTTGATTTTTTCCTTCCTAAGTGAAGTACTTTACATTTGTCTTTATTGAATTTCATCTTGTTGATTTCAGATTTGTAAATGTAATCTTGAATTCTCATCCTGTCCCCGAAAGTGCTTGCAACCCCTCCAGTTTGGTGTCATCTGCAAATTGTATAAGCGTACTCTCCCATTCATTTTCCATATCGTTAATGAAAATATTGAATAGTGTAAAACCCAGGACAGTTTCATGTTGGACCTCACTAGACGTGCCATTCCTGTTTGATAGTGTACCATTGATAACTACTCTGAGTACAGTCTTTCAACCAGTTTTGTACTCACCTTATAGTAATTTCCTCTAGATCACATTTCCCTAGCTTGCTTATGAGAATGCCATGTGGGACTGTGTTAAAAGCCTTACTAAAATCAAGGTAAATCACATCTTCTGCTTCACTCTTCCCCTCACCCCACCCCAGCCCGCCAGCTAGTAACTATGCACCTTTCAGGTATACTATCCTGCAATTAGACACCAGTAGCTGGCCCATGCCAGATGACTCAGGCTTGCAGGGCTGTTTAATTGGTCTCCAGGCTGCAATCCATGCTCTGGAACCCTCCTACCTTGCAGGGTCCTAGAGCCCAGGCTCCAGCCTGAGCCCGAAAGTCTACATTGCAATTAAACAGCCCCTTAGCCCGAGCTCCACAAGCCTGAATTAACTGACACAGGCCAGTCATGGGTTTTTAATTGTAGTGTAGCCAACTCAAGTGTACCCTAGGGATATATGTTACTGAGCTTTCCTCCGCAACCCTTTAGGGCTAGAAACTTACTTCTTAAAATGTAAATTGTGGTTTTCTTAATCTCATGCTTCCAGCAGCTGGAGCATTACTTGAAATACAATCACAAAAATTGGTAACACTGTGCGGATGAACTCAGGAGTTCAACAGAACTTTAGGCTGTAATACAAAGGGGCTTGATGCTTTTCTGGTTCCAAGAAAAGAATGAAGGTTTGAAAGTTGAAACCAGAAAAAAATCATTTTCAAAAGTTTTTTCTTTTGTTATTTAAGAGAACTTATTTTGCACTTTCTGCTAGAACTTGGTTTGAAGACATGGTCTGGAATGTGGTTGTGCATCACATACATCTTGCACTATTGAACTACCATGATATTGTAATAGCATAATAATATGTATGCCTCTCACGAGTCACTACACAGCACAGGTTGAAGAGATGTCTTATAGAAGTTAGCTCCTAACTGTTGCATCCTTATTGCTGCCACCTAGCTAGTGATACAAAAGCATGCAAATTTCCAGGGTGACTTTAAAAAGAAATCCAGTGCATATTGGTTTAACAGATAAATTTGTGACATATAGAAGAGTGAGTGAACAGAATATTTGAAAAACACCTCCCTGAAATAACAGCTGACTAAACAGATATTGCATTTAATTTTTCAGACTTCTATTTTAGAGGCTAAGTGCAGGTGTGTGTGTGTGTGTGTGTGTTTATGTAAAATGATACATAATGGTAGTGAATGGAATAGTACTGTTCATTGTGCCAGGTTTGGGATAGCTCTCAGCTTCCAAAGCAAAGATAGGATGTGTCCAGTTACTTTGGAATTTCAGTATTTTTCTTTATTACTGTGGGCTAAGTTTTTTATGGAGTTGTACCAACTCTGCTCCATTTCGGTTAAGGGGTAGTAAACTGGGAAGAATTTGACTTTGTAGATGTGGCACAAATGAAACAATGGCATTTGCTTGTTCCTGTTCTCCCAGATTGGTCATGCAATGTTAGCCCTAATCAAGTTTATTTTACTGTAAACTCTACCATGGTGTACAGTACTGATTGTTTCCTCCATTAGTGGTTTATTCCCATGAGCTTCCATGAAGGCTTTTATTTATGTTCCATGCTGCAGTTCATTCTGAGATGTGTATTTCAATTACTGTGTTTGCTTCCCATTGACTTGTATAACTGGAGAAAAGCTGTGGATTCTGAAGTGCATTGAATGGCCCTGGGGCAATTACAGGAGTTAAGATTTTTTCAGGCTCTGTCACTGTATGTGAAGTGTGAGAATAACATGTTGGTTCCTGTACCCTGGCTCTTACCCTATTAGAGAGGATGCTGCTTTCTGTAAGAATCAGAATTGGGATATCTAAATTCCCTGAGAATCATAGGTTCATGGGCCTGCAAGATCAGCTCTGTTGTTCCACCTTTTCTGGTAGCTAAACAGAGTACTAAAAACCTTATTGTATTTTTTTTAATTAGATCTTAAATGGAGCATTCTATATAGGTACCAAAGAGCCTAAGACTTTGTAAGAGGAGTGTTGACAATATTTCCCCCCTCTCGCCCCTCACCCCACCTTTTTTGGTAGCATTCTGAGTGCTGATTTTTCATATAGCTGTAACCCTCCATCCGACAAGGTGTGGTACTTCAGTGCTACAGAATGTATGTAGTTGAAGCACTTAGGAATGAAAAGCACTATATAGGTATGGACAATTATATTCCCCCCTTCCCCCAGAATTACTGAATAGATACCATATCATACCACTCCATCATCTTGGAAACCTTCTATGCTTCCTGTTTCTTCCCATATCAAGTCTGACCGTAGTATTTTACCTTCAGTGCTCTATGTAATCTTGCCACCAGATACATGTCTGCTCATGCTCTGCTCATTTGTATCTGTCCTATGCCAGGGGTGACCAACCTGAGCCTGAGAAGAAGCCAGAATTTACCAGTGTACAATGCCAAAGAGCCACAGTAATACAGCAGCAGCCCAGCATCAGCTCCCCCACCCCACTCCCAGCGCCTCCCACTGACCGGCAGCCCTGCTGATCAGCGCCTCCCGCTCCCTCCCTGCACCTCCTGCTCAGTTGTTTCATGGCGTGCAGGAGGCTCTGGGGGTGAGGGGGAGGAGTGAGGGCACTGCAGGCTCGGGGGGGGGGCGGGAAGGGGTGGAGTGGGGGCAGGGCCTGTGGCAAACCCAGGGGTTGAACAGTGAGCACCCCCCAGCATATTGGAAAGTTGGCGCCTGTAGTTCCAGCCCCAGAGTCAATGCCTATACAAAGAGCCACATATTAACTTCTGAAGAGCCACATGTGGCTCTGGAACCACAGGTTGGCCACCCCTGTTTTCATTTACACCACTCCTACAGCTTGGAAGAAAAATCTTTTATTTGTCCACTAGTTAGGCACCTTTCCTCTCTTAAGTTGCTCCTTGAACCCCCATGTTGCAAGAATTCTTCTTACTTTGTTCCTTCTGCCATATTGTCTTGTATAATGCATCCACTCCTTTTGAGGCAGAGAAGGTATTTCACTTTTTTGGTTGTAAAATATTGTGTATATTTATGATCTCTATAAATGACTAATATGGCTGAATAAATAGACATAACTTTTTGTGATTAATAAAAGCAGCAGCTTTTTCCAGAGAGCAAGATTGAACATACTGGTCAATGCTGGGGAAACTATATTGACCTCAGAGACTGTTCTGCAGAAGGTGACCAGTGTCATCTTCCTTCCCATTTCCAAGGGTTTCCTCTTCATTTTATCCTTCTTTTGCTTCTCTCAGAATGATCAGCCAAGTCCATTTGCCAGTCTCTCTTCTCTTGCCTTTTGTGATTTAGTGCTTGACAAGTTCTCAACAGGCCTCTCCTTCAGACATTTCTTGGGGGCTCCAGCTCTTCCCAATGCTACTGTTCATTGGAGTCTCACAGGATTTTCTTTTATGGTGTCATCCTTTCCTCTTCTACACCTTACTGCAGAGTGGGCTCTGCTGCAGCCACAGCTTCAGCAACCATATTTATGCTGATAATTTACAAATCTGCCTTTCTAGTTCAGTCATTCTCCATTTGTATGAAGAGTCCATCCTGGACAACTTTTTTTCTGGATATCCTGCTATAAACTACAGTTCCACATGGCAAAACAAAAATTCTAACTTTTCCCTCAAGTCTTCCCTTCTCCTAAGTGTTAGCTAATTCTGCTATATTCCCCAGCGTGGTGCTGTTGGCTTTGACAGCTTTCTCTTTTCTTTTTGTCTTCCATGTTCAGACTCTTGCTAAATCTTGTTGCTTTTTCTTTATATCCAATTGTGACGTTGCAGTCTCTATGGTTTTATAAAAATATGCTAATGAGTGAATATAATGTACCTGGAATATGCTTCATGCAAAAGGTCTCTTGTAAGGTATCATTACAAAGCTTATCTACTGAGTGTGATCATCCTATTTGTATAAATGTGCCACTCTTGTATCTGAAACTAGAAATATGAAATACAACTCTGAGGGCAAATTGTAATTATGCAAAGTGTGGGCCATTAATGGTGGTTTGGAATCTTGATGACTCCCATTAACCAGGACAATTGTCTGCAGGTGGCTGTGTTTTACCTGTAAGTCTTCCTGTATACGTGTGTGCTGGCAAGTGGGCAATGAAGTCTTGCAGTGACATGTGATCATGTCACCTGAACTGCAATCCATCTTTAACCTGATGTCTTTCCATTGAGAGGGAAGGGGTGGGAACTCAGAGAGGGACACAGGATTCCCACCTTATGCAAAAGATATATAAATGCATGGAACAGAACAAAGGAGAGGAGCCATCATGAAGAATCCCCTAGCTAGGCCCTGGAGTGAGCTGGAACAAGAGTTGTACCAGGGGAAAGAATTGTGCCCAGGCCTGGAAGGTGTCCAGTCTGAGGAAAAAACTTACTGAAGCATCTCTGAGGGTGAGATTATCTGTATTCAGTTTGATTAGACATAGATTTGCGCATTTTATTTTATTTTGCCTGGTGACTCACTTTGTTCTGTCTGTTACTACTTGGAACCACTTAAATCCTACTTTCTGTATTTAATAAAATCACTTTTTACTTATGAATTAACTCAGAGTATGTATTAATATCTGGGGGAGCAAACAACTATGCATATCTTCCTATCAGTGTTATAGAGGACGAACAATTTGAGTTTACTCTGTATAAGCTTTATACAGGGTAAAACGGATATATTTGGGTTTAGACCCCATTGGGAGTTGGGCATCTGAGTGCTAAAGACAAGCACACTTCTGTTAGCTGCTTTCAGGTAAACCTGCAGCTTTGGGGTAAGTAATTCAGACCCTGGGTCTTTGTTGGAGCAGACGGGTATATCTGTCTCAGCAAGACAGGGTACTGGGGTCCTGAGTTGGCAGGGAAAGCAGGGGTAGAAGTAGTCTTGGCACATCGGGCAGCAGCTCCCAAGGGGGGTTCTGTGGTCCAACCCGTCACACCAATATATTCAGAATGTATCCCTGCTGCCAAAATCCTTATTATGTCTTCAGGATCTCCTGTCTGGATTACTGTAATATCCTTCTGTGATTTTCCTGATTTATTCAGCCATTTATTGTGATATATTCAGCCATTTTCACTCTCTTCCAGTCTATTTAAATTGCACTGGTCAAACTCTTCTGACCTGCTGCTCTACCTATTTCATTCCTGTAACAAAGTACTGGCCATTTAATGGCCCAGCAGTCGTGTTGTAGGGGGTCTACCCCTTTTTAAGGCCAGGCATTCCAGAGGTAGTAGTCTCCAGCAGAGATGTGTGACTCGGCAAAGTTGCTGGGGGAGGAATTGGTGCAAAAAGCTGAGTCACTCACCGAGAGAAAGAAACTTGGGGAAAAGCAGAAGGGAGGTGGGAGGCTCTTCAGAGAGGAAGGGACATGAAGGAACAGCAGTGCCTGTGGGGTTTCTCCAGCCAAGATAACTGGAATGGGCTTGTGTGAGCCAGGGAAGCAGCCTGTGAGAGTCTGTGACAAACCATAGAGAAAGGAGTCTGGAGGACCTCTGAAATGAATTTAGAAGGACCGTGAGCCATGATACCTGGGACTAAGCACAATTCAGACTCTAGTTAGAGCATTGTGGGTGCTTGAGGCCCTGGAGTGGGCAGGTGGGAGTCTCCTGTGGAAGTGAAGGGTTATGATTTCTGTACTAAACCAGACCGTAGCTGGGAGATCGTATTTTGGAATCCTAGTAGTGTGGAAGCAGATGATTACCCCTGAAGTACAGAAAAGCTAGGGAAATGCAGGCTCGACTGCACATCTGACCACAGAGAGGTAAACAACACCCCAGCAACTCCCTTACCAGTACCTTCAAGGACTCTACATACCTTTCGGCATAAACTTCAAACTCCTTGTCTTCGCCATTTGAGCAACCTTATAAGCTATTTAATGGATTCCTTCTATCACCCTTGCTTGTTTACCTTTCCCTCACTCTTCTGGCTCTGTAATGTTTTAGCATTCATCTGTACCTCTTTAAGTTGCAGCCCAACTTTGGAGGCAGTCTCGGGCTGCCTTTTCCTAAAGAGATCTCTGGGAGGGGTCTACCTCTCAGTGCACTATGTCCCCCTTCTCCCATCTCCATGCACCCAGAAAGCTTTGCTGGCCAGTGCCTGGGGAATGGGCTATGAACCTGCTTTCTCTCTCTCCCCTTTGGAGTATTTTGGGCCCAGAGGAAGCAACACCTTCCTCTGGAAGCTCAGGGATTGCAATTCTACTTTGTTGCTTCAGATAGGTGTGTGTGATAGGGGGTAGAAGGAGGGAAGTGCTGTTTGTAACCTTTCCCACCATTGTGCACCCCACTGAGGAGAAAGGTGCAATATGGCACTTTGACTGTAAGGAACAAAGGAGAAAAATGGTTTGTGCCCTTTAAAAAAATTACCAAGTATAAAGTTATACTTTTCTTTGACACTGAGATTTCAGGTCTTGTAAGCCCTAATTTTTTCCTGAAAGACTCTATGGCAGTCTGAGGGAACTAGTAGGGTTTTGATATCATAGGTGCCAAGGAAGCAAAGACTCGAGTAATTAATAGGAAATGACTTTTACTCACACATTTAAAAAATTTCACTTCAATACTAGCCCCAATCAAAATAATTTAACACTCTAAAGTTAAAGTTTTAATACCCCTCCTTCAATTAAGTGTTGAGAGAGCTCCCAATCCGTTTCCCTGGGTCCTCCAAAAAGACATTTAGCAAAGTAGGAAAGACCAGATCCAATTGTTAATATATCTAAGATATAAAACAGACAAACCACAGCCTTAAAAAAGAATGAAACAAAAACATAAAATCTACCAGGTCTTCTTTATCCATCATAAAGAAGCAGAAGGGGCTGTTGACCACTATATGCTAAATTTATGGTAATATATTATATATAATATATAAGCCTCATCCTGAAATGAAACCTGGACAACACTTTCACCAATGAAACCTTATGCTCCAATATGTCTGTTAGTCTATAAGCTGCCACAGGACTCTTTGTCGCTTTTTACTTTCAAAAGATGAGCCTGGGAGCTTAAATTCATAAGTTTGCTAGACGCTAAATATCATGGACTGAAAAGACACTGGATTTATGGTTTATTGTAACAATCTATAACCCACTAACAACTCCCTTTCCTTCCTATGACTGGAGGGGTATTAATGGGCTGCTTCACCTTGAATGGTCCCTTGAAATATTTATACTATACAATCTGTTCCATCTTCTTTTTATCTGTGACACTGAGTGAAGAGGAAGAGCTCTGTGTGAGCTTGAAAATGGTCTCTCTCACCAACAAAAGTTGGTCCAATAAAATATATTGCCTCACCCATCTTGTCTCTCTAATATCATGGGACTGACACTACTACACAAATGCTGCATACATTGATTATTTGGTCGCTTGAATATATTTCATAATGAACCAAAATTTGGTCAAGCAATTGACTACACAATTTAGCAAAAGGGCACTAATCCAACTGTTTTGTTTTTTTGCCAGTTACCTTAATGTAAATACCTCACCCTGCAGTCAGTCTTTCAGGAAACCTGTTGGAAAGGATATTGGGCTTATTACCACAGTAAATCATCAGGTGGGTTAAAGTGTGTTGTACTTGCATATTAACTGTTTAGATGATGTGGCGACAAAGAAAGATATTACTGCTAGAGATCATGTTTTAAATGTCTCCTTGCACTTTCTTGTTGACAGACCTAAAATCAAAGTATTTATAAAGCACAAATGAAGGGATCACACAACTTGCCTTTCTCTGGGTTTAATTAGATATTCCTTTTGTTCCTGCACACAATGCTAGTCAAGGGTCAACTCTTTCTATAAGAGATTTAAGTGTCTGGAGAGAAGAACTTCCCAGAGCCTCTACCTTTTGTGCTCCCAGGTCAACACACACAGATAATTGCTTTTGGTTTAACTTGCTCAGTTCCCCATGGCTGAATTGATTTGATAATTCTGTCAGTTAGGGGAAACATCTTAAGGATCTCCTACGTAAGAAAAGTTTTAACTTGAAAACCCAGTGAAGTCTATATAGCTTATCATACTTAGTTTTGGTTTAGCTCTATTTTTATACTCTTACAGATGAAATGTATGGATACACCCAAAAATCGGAGTTCAACTATCGTATAGTCAAAAGGTGATTAATACCTATGAAAGGCCCAATCTTCTGACTTGGGTCTCTTTGGGTGGGTAACGTTGTTACTGTTGTCTTGTGAGAAGTGCTGGGATCCCAGGCATGGAAGGTGGTGGGGCCCTCTATCCACAAAACAGGAGCAGAGGCACCAACAGTAGTAGCTTCCTAATGCTGTCACAAATTTTGTTAAACTCAAATGCATCCAACTGGACTGGAAAGGAGGTACTTAAGGAAGCAAGAGTGTAATTCAATCCTAGGCTTCTCTACTAGGCCTGTTGAGGTGGCTGGATTTGAATTGGCGAACTAGAGATGAATAGCTTTACTTTACATTATCAATTCTCTGAGCCCTCTAGACCAGTGGCTCTCAACCTTTCCAGACTATTGTATCCCTTTCAGGTGTCTGTTTTGTCTTGCGTACCCCCAAGTTTCACCTCACTTAAAAACTACTTGCTTACAAACTCAGGCATAAACATACAGTACACTACAGTATACAGTCACAGCACACAACTACTGAAAAATTGCTTACTTTCTCATTTTTACCATAATTATAAAATAAATCAATATTAATATTGTACTTGCATTTTCTTGTACAATATATATAGCAGTATAAACAAGTCATTGTCTGCATGAAGTTTTAGTTTGTACTGACTTCACCAGTACTTTTTATTTAACCTGTTTTAAAACTAGGCAAATATCTAGATGATCTGATGTACCCTCTGGAAAACATGTGTACCCCCAAGGGTACATGTACCCCTGGTTGAGAACCACTGATCTAGTCATCCTAGCAAAGCCTGTGTAAATAATTGCTTTGAGTAAGGTTTACTTAAGTCACATGAAAATATTCTCCATTTCTTTTTCCTCAATTCTGAATATTTGTAATCACTTAGCTTAGCTAGAGATACTAGATATTACCTACATCTACTTATAGTTACTGTATTAATAATCCATAACTATCCATCTAATTGAACACCATTTCTGTCAGTTCCAAGAGTTGGAGCATATGAACAGGCATTTCCAGAGATGTGACTTAGTTCCTTTTACAGATGCTTTGATGACATGCTCACTCTTCGGTGAACAACTGACACACATGCATGGATATACTCTGTGACCCTCTATCCGGTACCGTTGCTGCCACCATCTAATACTCAGTCCTTGTTTCTTTTAGAGTTATAGATAAAACACTTTAGTCTTTTCTTCTCCTCAGGAGTTGGAAATCCAGAGAGATACTCTTGCTTGTGGTAAGTATGATGTAGTGTCACTTTGAGAAGCAGCAGTCAGGTGTCTAAATAGTGTAATAGCACATATTAGTCTTAGTCTTAGGGTACGTCTACACTTACCTCCGGGTCCGGCGGCAGGCAATCGATGTTCTGGGATCGATTTATCGCGTCTGGTCTAGACGCGATAAATCAATCCCGGAAGTGCTCGCCGTTGACGCCAGTACTCCAGCTCGGCGAGAGAAGTACGCGGCATTGACGGGGGAGCCTCCCTGCCGCATCTGGACCCACGGTAAATTCGGACTAAGGTACTTCGAATTCAGCTACGTTATTAACGTAGCTGAATTTGCGTACCTTAGTCCGAAGTGGGGGGTTAGTGTGGACCAGGCCTTAGAGTTAGTGAAAATAATGGATCTTGTTTAGGACAAGTTAAGAAATGCAATCCAACATGGAATTGGAAGCATTAAAGAAATAGTTCCATACACAGAAATATGCTCATCTGATTTGACCTTCACAATTACCTACAAATATACATACTAATTGTGCTGTGACTTGTCTGTGCCTGATGTTACTTTCCACCAGCAGCCCTCGCTGCTAGGTTCCTGGGATGGCTTTCGGAACCCTCACTTTCTCTAAGGAATCTCTCCCGTCCAAAGCCCAACATGATCTATCTATGTTTGGAGTTTCTGGAGCTCTGAATGCCAAGCTGAACTATCTCCAGGTCCCCTCCTCGGGGTTCTACCAACCCTTCTTCAGTTAGCCTCTGTCTCCAGGCAAGTCTAGCCTGACCTTCTCTCTGACCCTCCAACTCTCTGTGACTTCCCTGCCACCATTCTCTGTTCACCCTGTCTTGAAATCCACTCTCCAAATGTCACCTTGATCAACCCCCAGAGGCTCCACTGCCTCAGGCGATGTTACTGCTGGTGATGTTACCAGCCCCCGCAGTTCCTTCACAGAAGCCTTAAACGTTCAGGGGAAAAAGTATAATAGTGAAAACACCTATCCATGAAATGGTGTTGATGTCAATGTTCTCTGTCCCCAAAATGTCTAATTATGGTTATCTCTGTAATCAGAATTTCTTTTCTGCCATTGTTACGTAGACCAGTGTCAACCAGCTGCCTAAAGAGTTGGGTATATTGCTGATGACTATGTTTTTCACACATTCCAAGGCCAGAAGGGACCATTTTGACCATCCAGTCTGACCTGTATAATGCAGGCCATAGAACTTTTCCAAAATAATTCCTAGACCATAGTTTTTAGACAAACAAACAATTTTGATGTAAGTGTTGTCCAAGATGGAAAATCTACCACAGCCCTCAGTAAATTCTTCCAATGGTTAACTATCCTCACTGTTAAAATTTACACCTTATTTCCAGTCTGAATTTGTCTAGCTTCAGCTTCCAGCCACTGGAACATGTTACACCTTTCTATGCTAGACTGAAGAGCCCATTATTATTTGTTCCCCATGTAGGAACTTAGCCTGAAATCAACCCCCACCCACCTTCTCTTTGTTAAGCTAAATACTTTGAGTTCCTTGAGTCTATTACTATAAGGCATGCTTTCTAATCCTTATCATGGCTCCTCTTTGAATGCTCTCCAATTATCAACATCCTTCTTAAATTTTTGGTCCCCAAACTTGTCACAGTATTCCTGCAGCAGTTGCACCAGTGCCAAATACAGAGGTCAAATAACCTCTCTACTCCTACTTGAGATTCCATATTTATGTATCCAAGGCTCCATTAGTCCTCTTGGTCATAGTGTCGCACTGGGAGCTCATGTTCAGTGGAATATCTACCACTACCTTCAAATCTTTTTCAGAGTCCCTGCTTCCTAGGATAGAGTCCTCCATCCTGTAAGTATGACCTACGTTCTCTGTTCTTAGATGTATACATTTAGCCATATTAAAACACATTGTTTTGTTGTGCCTAGTTTACCAAGTGATTGAGATTGTGCTAATCAGTGACCTCTCCTAGTTTTTGTGCAGTCTGAAAACTTTATCAGTGATGATATTATGTTTTCTTTTAGGTAGTTGAGAAAAATGTTAAATTGCTTAAGGCCAGCAACTGATCACTGTGGGGCTCTACTAGAAATGCACCCACTTGATGATGATTCCCTGTTCAGAGTTAGATTTTCAGACCTATCAGTTAGCTATCTTTTAATCCATGTAATCTGTTATGTTAATTTTATATTGTTCTAGTTTATTAATCAAAATGTTTAGTGGTACCAACTCAAATGCCTTATAGAAGTCAAACTATATTATGTCAATGCTATAACTTTTATCAACCAAATGTAATCTAATCTCATAAAGTCATTAGTTTTACAAGATATATTTTCCATAACCCTATGCTGATTGGCATTGATTATATCATATTTTGACTTTATTAATAAAGAATTAAAGGAGGGTAATATAATTAATGGCCATCAAAGGTTTATTGAAAATAGTACTAATCTAACAGGATCTATTTCCCATAAATCCATGGTGATGGTTATTAATTATATTACCCTCCTTTAATTCTTTATTAATAAAGTCCTATATCAGCTGGACCATTATTTTGCCTGGGATTGATATGAGACTGGCAGACCCTTTTAAAATATTGGCACTACATTAACTTTCTTCCAATCTTCCGGAACTTCCCTGGTGTTCGAAGACTTATGGAAAATTAATATTCACATTCCAGTGAGCTCCATAGTGAACTCCTCTAAAATTCTTGGATGCGTTATTTGGACCTGCTGATTTAAAAATATCTAACTTTAGTAACTGCTGTTTTGTATCCTACTGAGATACTAGTGAAATGGAAAGTATCTTATCATACGATATTACTACATCATTTGTTTATTTCCAAATACAGAACAGAAATATTTATCGCATAGTACTGCCTTTTCTGCATTATTGTTGATAATTCTACTATTTCCATCTAGTAATGAACCAATACAATTGTTAGGATTCTCTTTGTTCCTAATATACTTTAAAAAAACCTCCTCCTTATTGTCCTCATCTCTGCTGGCTATAGATTTTTTTTCCTTGTGTCCCTTTGCTTCCATTATCAATTTTCTACAATTCATAACTCCTGATTTATATTCATTACTATCAAATTCCCCTCTCTTCCATTTTTTTGGTATTTTAAATTTTTGTTTTTAGAGCTGCTTTCTCTTCCCCACAAAACCAATTTTTTTTAACCAATATGTCCTCCTTCCTCAATTGAGGGATTGTGGGAAGTTGGTATGTAAAGTGTTTTTAAACAATTCCTAATTACTATTCACATTTTTTCCAATTAAGTTTGTACTCCCAGCTGATGAGGCTCACAATTTTCAGGTTTGTGAAATTAGCCCTTTTAAAGCACCAAGAGTATATATAACGGGACTGGACTTTATTCTGCTTGCACATTATAAATGTGATTGGCATGATCTCTTGTACCCAAGCTACCATTATTTTTTTAGTTATGTGATGAGTTCCTAGAAGCTAGGGTCATGATTGTTGATAGGCAAACTCTGAAAAGATTTGGTGTAGATAAGCTTTTAAAAAAGGTGGATGCTTTTCTGATACCAACCCATTTGTTGCTCAACCCATTTATTTCCCTCTAACAGGTGGTTCTACATTTTTTTTCTCGTTGCATTTTATCTGACTCTCTATAGTTTGGTATTTTATTGGTTTGGACTCATCATTTATGTTTGGCCCTTTGTTTCTCTTTCTTCCACTGACTTACTTTGCCTCTACCTGGTTCACAAAAAGCTTCCCCACCCTATTTGTTGATACCTCCAGACTCCACTGTAAGATCACAGTAGGTCAGGTCTAGTGGTCTTTCAGACATAAATCTCAGCTTCAAGCCTTTCATAAATTAGAATGGTTGGGACTTCTTATTACAGCTTTTAGGAAGATTCTCTTTCAGATGAAGTGTAGGTTACAGTAGGTATTGCTTGAACTAGTTTGTCCATCCTTGTTGGTCATATCTGTTACTTAAAACATATAATATTTTTCTGTCATTTAGGATTCATTTTTCAGCATTAGTGTGAGTAATGGGCTTTGACTATGTTGCTTGTTATGTCTCAGAGGAAAAGCAGTCAGCCATAATAAATGTGCTCATTTGGAGGAAGTGGCAAGTAGGCAAAGGAAAACCATAAATTAACAATATGTTTTAGGAAATGGACCAATGTTAACTTGATACATTTCTTAATGTCACTTATGAAAATCACAGTTAAACCTAGCAAGAGCCACGAAACATTTACATCATAAATATCATCCCAACTGCTAGAATTTGATCTCCAGTAGTAAGAGGTTAATATGCTCAAACTTGTGCCTAAATCCCATATGCGATATAAGCATTTTGTTGTGGGATATACACACACCGTCTCTCTTTTGGGGTGGGATAGGATTGTGATACTACCACTGTCACAGTCTCCCTGACAGTCCTTAGGCCAAAAGCGGCATGGCCCAGAGGCTGGAGACAGTATAGCGGCCCTTGGGGTCAGGGCAGTGTAGCCTAATAGCCAGAGTAAATTCTGGCAGCCCTGGCATTCAGGGCAGCTCAGCTAGTGGTCAGAGTAAATTCCAGTGGTCCTTGTGTTCAGGGCTGTGCGGCCTAGTGGCCAGGGTCAATATAACCGCCCTCAGGAGCAGGTCAATATGGCCTAATGGCTAGGGTCCATATAACAGCCCTCTGGTGTTGGGTAGTGTGGCCTGAGGGCCAGAATCAATATCGCAGCCCCTATGCGCAAAGCAGTGAGGCCCAAGGGCCAGTGTCAATATAACAGCCTTCAGATACAGGGCAGTGTGACCCAATGGCTAGAGTCAATATAGCAGCCCCTAGACATTGGGCAATATGGCCCAATGGCCAGTACCTGGGGAGGAGGAAGGGGCTGCTACCAGTGGGATGGCAGCTTGGGTAGGGAGGCCCAGGCCCACTCGACTCCACCGGGCCTCAACCCAGGGCCCTGACCGTGGTGGAGTGGTCCTCTACTGGGTCAGCGGGGACTCCTACTGAAACATGCTGACCTCACTCGGGTGGGAGGTATCACTCGTCCACCCTCCCTGGGTCACTTCCTACCACACTTCCAGAGGCTGTAGTCCTTTGAGCATTGGGGTTTCCGGGCTCCTCAGCACAGGTGATTCCCTGCGGCTCCGTCAGCCACAGCCCTCCAGTCTGGCTCTCAGGGTCTCCAGGTCCTGCAGACAAAGTCTGTGATGGCGCTTCAGCCTCCGCCCAAGGTCCTTCACCTTCGGCCATCAGCCCAGAATGAGCTGGACTGCTCCCTTTTGTACTGAGGCAGTAGTTGGAGCATGCACAGCATGGTCTGAGGGATGGGACTTCCGCTGCCAAAGTGTGGGGTTAACCCTATCTTGTCCAGTGCAAGGTATACACACCCCATCACCCCCCCACACACTTAAGGGACCCTGGCAAGTGCTCCATCGCCCTCTCCTCCCCTTCCAGCCTGGAGAAGAAGTCCGCACTGGCATGAGCCTTACCTGGCTGATGACAGACATGGAAATCATGTGGTTGGAGGGAGAGGTACCAATGCATAATCCTAGGATTGGTGTCCTTCATGCTGTGCAGCCATCGGAGTGGTGCATGATTGGTAATCAATGTGAAGGAGCTGCCGAGCAAATAGTAGTGTAGGGTGTCAATAGCCCACTTTACCGCCAAGATCTCCTTTTTGATTGTTGAATAATGTGTTTCCCTGGGGAAGAACTTACGGCTTAAATATAAAATGGGGTGTTCTTCCCCATTGATTGCCTGGGATAGGACGGACCCTAGTCCCTCTTCCAAGGCATCTGTTTGCAATATGAAGTCTTTTGAGAAGTCTGGATATACAAGGACTGGTTCCTGTGCTAGCCATTTCTTAAGGGTCCGGAATGCCTCCTCACACTTACTGGACCACCACACCTGCCGAAGTTGGTTAGGTCAGAAAGGGGAGCCACTATTGTTGCAAACACCGATAGTATCCAGACAATCCCAGGAATTGGCACACTTGCTTCTTCATTGTTGGCGTTGGGGTATTGGCTAAAGCTTGCACCTTATCAATCGGGGGCCGTAACTTGCCTCCTACCAATATATACCCCAGGTACATCACCTCTTCCTGTCCGAGATGGCATTTTGTGGGGTTGGCCATGAGGTCCACCTCCTGAAGGGCCTTGAAAACACTGTTTAGGTGTTGAAGGTGGTCCTCCCAACTGCCACAACTGGAAGAGGCAGTATGTTGTGGGGAAGGCAGTCTTTGCCCTGGAGTTTGGCATCAGGGGTACCTGCCAATACCCCTTCGTTAGGTCTAGTGTCGACAAATATAGTCGCTCCAGGAGTTCTTGAATGTGAGGCATTGGATACGCATCGAACTGGGAGATAGCATTTCTGAAATCAATGCAAAAGCGGATGGTGCCATTGGGTTTCAGGACCAGCATAAATCAGGCTTCGCTGTTCACTACAAGATTCTTCCATAATTCCCATCTCAAGCATCGTCTCCAATTCCTGGTGGACCATGTCCCATATTTTCCTGGGAAGGAGCCGATAGTTGTCCCTCACCCTCTGTCCCAGGGTAGCCATTATATGGTGGCTTATGACATCGGTCCATCCTGGGCGCGTTGACAAGACATCCGGGAAGTCCTATATGAGACGTTGTAGCTGTTCTCGTTGCATGGGGCTGAGGTTCTCGTCCATTACCAGCGACCCTGGGTCTAGGGGTTCTCCAACTAATGATCCCAATTCTGGTTCAGGGGGTGCAGGTGCGATGAATAAGACATCTCTGTCCTTCCAGGCTTTCAACAAGTGTACATGGTATGTGCATTCTTCTTTCCATCACTCTGATAGCCTGATTTCGTATTTTACTGGTCCTACCCAGCGCGACACTTCAGGGGCCTTGCCACTTGGCTAATAACTTTGATTCAGTGGAGGGCAATAATAGTAGAACCTGGTCTCCGGGCTCAAAATGGCATACCTTAGTCCCTCTGTTGTATTGTTGTGTCTGGGTTTGCTGGGCTTGTAACAGGTTCTCTTGAGCAAAGGCACCTAAGATCTGCAGGGGTCTTTTGTGCCTCCCAGGAGGTCAAAGATGTCCCAAGGTTGTCTCAAAGGGAGACAACTTGGTCGAGGCTTGTGGGACTTCCCATATAGCAAACAGTAGAGCAGGCTATAATGCGTCCCAATGTCGGGGGTCGTTTTCTACAAACTTGCGGAGCATTGACTTGAGGGTTCCGTTAAAGTGCTTGACTAATCCATCAGTTTGTGGGTGGTAGACCAAAGTCCTGACGGTCCAAATGTTCATGAGGCGACACAACTATGCTATCAATTTGGAGGAAACTTTGGTGCCGTGATCAGTTAGGATCCCTTTGGGTATCCCAACCCAAGCGGAAACCTTCACTAACTCTGTCACGATGTGAGGGGCAGTAGCCATGCATAAGGGAATGGTCTCAGGATAGCATGTTGCATAATTGACCAATATGAGGATGAACCCGTTCCCTGTCTGACTCTTTTCTAGCGGTCCCACCGGATCTATGCCAATTCATTCAAACAGTATGCCAACCACCGAGAGGGGTATGAGGAGGGCCCTGGATACCCCTTTTGGTCCGGCCCACTGGCATTCAGGGCAGGAAGCACAATAATACCTCAGCTCCTGGTGTATGTAAGGCCAGAAAAACCAGCGAGCTATCCTCTGTAGGGTCTTCTCTGTACCCAGGTGCCCCCCCCCAACGGTACTGCATGAGCTAGCTGCAGAAGGCTCTAGCACAGTCTCCGGGACTCCGAGAGCTGTCGTATGACTACCCGTGTTTGGGGTTCTTGCACTATTCGATAGAGGCAATCCCCTCAAATCTAGAAACATGGTCCCTGTACGGGGGGAGGTGGTGTTTCATTTCCTTCTTGGTCTGGGGTCGCTGCCTGCTCCCAGGCTCGACTTAAAGATGGGTCTTCGCTCTGTTCCTGTACAAAGTCCCCGTCATGCTCCAATTCCCCCTGAGCATCTTTGACAGGGTACTCTGTACCTTGAGGGGATTCGGCGGCCGGCTCAGGGGGTTGAGATAGTCCTTCTCCAGGGTTGGGTTCCCCGGAGTGGCTGAAGAGTTTCCCAATACCACAGGTTAGGCTAACCTGGGAGCCATGCCGACTTGAAGGGTTTCACCCCAGCTGTAGACCTCAAGTCTTACCCATGCAGTGGGGTAAGATTGTATATCCCCATGGATACACTGCAGGTGTATATTTGTTCCAGAGAGTTCAAGGTCGGGCACGAGTCCCTCCCGAATAATTATCTGACTACAGCCTGAGTCTACTAAGGCTGTTATGGGAATTCTTTCCACCCAAACCAATACAAGAAGTTTTTCTGGCCCTTTCTCCTGGCCTGAGGGCCAGCTACACAGACTTGCCCATAAGTAAAATCCTTGTAGGGGCAATTTTGCCTAAAGTGTCCCTCTTGGCCACTCTCCCAGCAATGGTCCCGGGTTCCTCCTGTCCTGGGGTCTGCCTTCGGTAGACTCTGTCCCCGCTGTGGGTCTCCTTCCCTGTTAGTCCGGGTCTGGCTGGTCGGGTGCCGGTGTTTGGGGGTTAGGGGCGTAGCTGGTGGTCAGGGGATGAATCGTGATTCCCATGAGTCCATTTTGTGAAAGCTCCCCAAAGCCGGTCCATCCCTCCTCCTCAGACTCCCCAACTTCCGCGGTCATGTCTCCGTCCCATCAGATGTCAAGTAGTCCTCCATTAGTTCTATGGTCTCTGCCAGCATCGTCGGCCAGTGCCACTGTACCCACTCCTTCCCTCTACTTGGGAGGATCTGGATAAAGTGCTCAAGGACAACAGTCTCTGCTACTTGAGCCCCTGACTGTTTTTCTGGCTCCAACCATCGCCAGGCTTTGTTCCTCAGATGTTGGGCTACTGCCCAAGGCCTAGCCCCCTGCGGGTATCTTTCTTGGTGGAAACGCCATCGGTACGTGTCGGGATTGATTCCTGTCTGGTCCAGGTCTGGTTCACTCTCTCATACATGAGGGTGTCTTGCGGATCTAACCCCCAGTAGGCCGCCTGGGCTGGCCCTGTCAGGTAGGGTGCAAACAGGGTAGCCCAGTACTATGGTGGCCAACTGGCGGCAGTGGCTACCTGTTCAAAAGTCACCAAAAATGCCTTGTGGTCAACACTAGGTCCCATTTTTTGATAGTCATATTGGCAGGCCAGGGAGGAGGAGCCCCCGGGTCTTGTCCAGTTAGGCTGGGGTTTAATGCATCAATTGGGCACATCAAGGCAGCCATTTGCTAGATCAGGCATTCTTGCTGAGTCTGGTGCTCAATTCCAGCAGCCCTTGCATTCAGGGCAGCACGGTCTAGTGGCCAGAGTCAATTCCAGCAGCTCTTGTGTTCTGGACAGTGTGACCTAGTGGCTAGAGTCAATTCCAGTGGCCCTTGCGTTCAGGGCTGTGCGGCCTAGCAGCCAGAGTCAATTCCAGTGGCCCTTGTGTTCAGGGCTGTGCAGCCTAGTGGCCAGAGTCAATTGTGGCAGGCCTTGCATTCAGGGCAGCTCCGGCTAGTGGTGAGACCCAATGGCTAGAGTCAATATAGCATCCTCTAGACATAGGGCAATATGGCCCAATGGCCAGTGCCCAGGAAGGAGGAAGGGACTGCTACGAGGGTGGTGACAGCCTGGGTAGGGAGGCCTGGGCCCACCTGACTCCACCAGGCCTCAACCCAGGGCCCTGACAATGGGTCAGCGGGGACTCCTATTGAAACACGCTGACCCCACTCAGGTACTAGGTACCACTCGCACACCTTCCTGGGTCACTTCCTAGCGTACTTCCAGAGGCTGTAGTCCTTTCTGCACCAGGGTTTCTGAGCTCCTCAGCACGGGTGATTCCCTGTGGCTCCATCGGCCGCAGCCCTCCAGTCCAGCTCTCAGTCCGTGATGGCTCTTCAGCTGGAGCCTCTGCCCAAGGTCCTTCCCCTCTGGCCGTCAGCCCAGAATGAGCTGGACTGCTCCCTTTTGTACTGAGACAGTAGTTGGAGCATGCACAGCATCATCTGAGAGGCGGGACTTCCACTGCTGAAAGTGTGGGGTTAACCCTCTCTTGCCCAGTGCAGGGTATACACATCCCGTCACACACATAAATAAGTGATCTGATTTTCAGTGGAACTGAGCTACTGCATTTCACAATAATAAAAATGTAGGGTGCTCAACACACCTGAAAATCAGGCCACTTATTTAGGAACCTATATATGGATTTTAGACACCTAACTTAGAACATTTTGGCCGGTGAATCAAAACTATGACTTAAAGCCTTGTCTACACAGGAAGTTACTGTGTCGCTAGCCGGGGCATGAATGTACAGCACCCCAGCTTGCTGCACAGTGACAGCACTGAAGTTTGATTTAGCATACTGGTATTTCAAAGCACAGTGTGCTAAACCACACTCTAGGACTTTCATTGCACGGTAGCAGAGTCTATGTAGAACTTAACTGTGTGAAACTGGTGTGCTGTACATTCACACCCTGGCTGGCCATGCAATAACATGGTAAGTAGACCAGCCTTAATCTAGACTAATTTATTTGGCTATGACAAAACATTGTCTGTGAAATGGTAATTTTGTTTCCATAAGTGAACACACTTTTCACTAAACGTATAGGGCTCAAAACTTTTTTTCATGTAGGATTTCAAAATCTACTTCTGTAACTGCAAAATATAGATAGATTAAAGCTAGAACTTCACACATTTGAAATTCCATACACAAATATCACAGTAACTGGTCATGAGTACTTTCTCTTGTAGAGAAAAATAGAACAGCTAGAGTCTCTCTTTCTTTCTTTTACAATATACACTTAGGCAGAGATGGAAATATTCATGGAGATATACACTCTAGTTCTATTTCCTAAAGTGGCACAGAAACCTCTAATGACCTTTGTGTTGCCAAGTCCCTCAACACTGTGGTTCAGGCCAGGTGGAAGACCAAACTTCTTGACCTCCTTGAGGGTAAGGTGTGTGTGTGTGTGTGTGGGGGGTGGGGGGGGGGGAGGGTGTCTCTTGTAATGTTAAAAGAAGTTTGTTTCCTTGCCAGCAGGCTGCAGAAAAAAAGGCTATCAATTTACTAACTAGAACCAAGCTATAGCTCTGTCAGGATCCATTGGGAGGAGAAACTCTTTACATAGCCTCTGTCACAGAAATTGGGTGAAAAAATAAGCTGTTAAAGGAAGGTAGGCCAAATTCATAGTGTTCAGGTTTTGGTTTTCTGGGGACTCTGTCTATACAACTAATACATTCTGGTTGATATTATGCAATTGTATCATGAAATTATTGTGTCATGGAAAGCCTATATGTATGTGGATCCACCGTTGCTGACCAGACGTGCAGCAAATACACTCCAGACTCAGGAATTTGGAAGGTACTTTAAATGACTGTTTTGCTCAGAAAAGTGGGTTTGCTCAGAAGGGGGAAGATACTTCCTCCTCTCTTGTGAAGGGAGTAGGGAAGGTAGAAGCAATGGAAAATTACCAAGCGCAGAACAAAGAAAGCCAGTTGACCAGGCAAATCCATAGTCTCACAGGGGAACTGGATAAGAGCCACACAGGAACAAGAGGCCTGGAGAAGAGGATGGAAGGGGTTAGATTGCCAAAAAAGAACAGGAGGCAAGCTGGAGAGCAAGACTCCATGAGGGAGAAGCTGCCTGAAGGAAGGTGAAATGGTGAGGATTTATTATGTACGGTTTATTTTGTTGTATGATCTGTTCTCTCTTGTGCTTTGTGTATGTACATAAAAGGAAAATTGTGTTAGACTCTGTGCAAAATTTGTGATTGTGTAATCTGTTTCACAATTATTATGTGCCTGCTGAGAAAGGTAAACAGTAACCCACAAGGCTTAAACCTCCTGATGGGGTTCTGGGAGAGGATGTGTTTAAATATAGGGAAGTCTGAAGGGTCAACCCTACACCCATGTGGACTAGGCAGCAGGTTCCAGTTCTTTGAGTGGGGAACTAAACAAAGGGTCCATGCCCCTAAAGTGTGTCTAGAGACCCCAAGACTGGGGCAATGGCTGGACTCTATTCAGGATCTGAAGGCTTTTTCAGCTGGAGAACCAGGGAATCAGAGGCTTGGAGTCATCTCACAGCAATCTGATGGGTGGCCAGCAGGGGGTGCCTGACCACATCAGTGACATATAATCATAAACTTTATTGGGAAAATAATATGGCTGTATTCCTATACTTTACCAATCGGTATTAATCATTAGTATCCACTTCTGTCACGTCTACTACAGATAGGCACTTGGGCTTTCAAACCTCTCTTTCGACTTTAAAATTCCCACCACACTGCAAAGTGTTCCTAGAATTACAGTTGTCCTATGCAGCCTTCATTTCATACTAGAGTGCACTGCATCCTGTATTTAAGAGTATATAGAAGAGGTTAAAAGTGTAATGGTCTTTCCTTTGTCACTTGTAGTATTATTGTTTTTGAACCGGAAATACAAGTCATTCACTATTATAATAATCTTCTGATTGTCTAATGTATGATCACAGCAGACTCCTGTGTGCATGTCACTTTTTTTTTTCTTTTTTTTAGCATAGCTTTATTTTTAAAATGTAAATGTCATGCTCATGAAAGGTGAATAGCTAAACCTGGAGACAGAAGTCCTTTCCTCAAGACATAGTCACTGGTACAGAAGACTCCCTCACTTCCCGGCCAGTGTGTGTCATTGCAGCTTTGGAGGGACTATTTTTAGAGATCATACAAACCTGCACCATCTCTGTCCTCCATCTCTGACAGATGCCTGGAGTCTGCACAGCTCTGCACTGTTGTAATGAGCATTGAAAATACAGAGTTCCTAATCTTGCAGAGGTGCAAGAGGAGCTATTGGGAACATGATGATTCCTTGGACATAGAAACAATTCAAGGTTTCAGTGGGAGTGGAGGTGGAGCAGCTGTCTGCTGAGTTTGAACAGCCAGATACAAGGGCCAGATAGAAGAGCTCAAGTCAGAGCTATATAGCTCAGGGAGGCTTTGAAAGAGCATTTTAATAGTGAGCCGCTATAGCGTGTGGTGCTGTAGTGTGGTCCACCTGGCCTTGCTCTTTTGTGGTACCAGAATTAATTTTGTAGTGATTGCTGTGTGCATAGGAATCCAACATTGACAATGCACCTATATTGTTTGTGAAAGATATGAGTTTCTGATACAGTACAGTAACAGGAAATGGATGGATGTCAGACCTACTCAGCACCAGCCAGCATATGTTGTGAACTAATAAACTAAAATTCTATTTTTTGGAATATAATTCATTTCTGTAGCATGAACCAGGCAATAAAAAAAATAGAACTTAATAAATTCAGAGACTAGAACTTAAGAAGGGGAAAGAACAGTCATTTCCATTACACGCCCCCACCATTGTTGAACCTGCAGGTCTACCAGACTCTGTCTGCTGTCTGAGAAGTGAAAGTATTTCCTGCTGCATGCCCTTCTCCTTTGCCTTTCTTCTCTCTACTCTGTCCACCTTTGCAGACAGCATGGAGAAGATCTCCAGGCCTTGAGTTCATTCTCTGATGCAGCACTGGCTTGCAGGATCTCCTGGAACATGTCATCCTTATCTGGCTTAGGTGTCCCACGGGTGTGGAGGTGGAGACCCTGAAAACTGGAATGGTAGCAGCTGCAGATACAACACACAGAGGTACCATTGTCAGAGTATTCATGATGGAAATCAAAGCTTAAGATGCTGAACTCACTCCCCTTGCTCCCCAAAAGTTGTAAGCACAACCATCTCATTTCTGCTTGGGATTGATACAACACGGTGCCAGTCACAGCACCGGCCATGATGAGTATGGCGCTCCAGAGTCTTGGGGCATGAGGCAATAGCTCGCTTGCATGATTCTAATTTTATAGGGCAATGGAACTGAATACTGGCACCATTTTCCACAGGCGGTGATCATTTTAGCTGATCTCTCTCCTGAGGGTAACAGAGGCAGAGAGAGTACAGCTGCTGCTAGAGTCCCGATACTGCCCAAGCCCATATGCTGCTAGTCTGTGTACTGCAATGGTACCTGCTGAAGTAATTGCTGAATGGCAGGGGAAAGTGTCCCACCACAGCAGAAGTAATAAGGCAGCTCTCCTCAGAAACCTTCGACAGAGAATTGCAGAGTGTCTCCAGGAAAGTTTTCATCAAGATCTCTAGAGAGGATTCAAGAGACATCTCAGTGCATATAAACAAACTGCTCTGCATGGCTCCCCCTCTGCCAAACTGTAGAGGGGAATGAAAAGCAGATAACAACTCTACCTCTCTTGTTTATTTCACTACCTCTTCTAGGAAAATTGAAAATGAGCAAATCAAAAGATGTATCCTACTGCTTTGGGGGAGCCATCCCTGTTTTTCAAAGTAAATAACATGCTTACCAGAGGTTCCTTCCCCTGCATCAGGCTTGCCCGGGCTTGACTGTCTGGACTGTGCTAGAGTCAAAAACATTTCCTGGCTTTCTGCACAGCTGGATCCCCCAGTTCCCTGTACTGCTCCTCTTCCTCCATGTTCACAGCAGGGGCCGGTGACTCAGGCTTCTCAGAAGTATCCCCAGTGCCTTGGGGATGTGTGTGTCTGCTGAGGATGGCATACAGCTCTTTGTAAAAGTGGGGGGTCTGCAGTTGTGCACTAGATTGATTGTTGGCCTCCCTGGCTTTCTGATACACCTGCCATAGCTCCTGGGATTTCATGCAGCATTGCTGCTGGTCCTTCTTGTTGCCCTTCTCCTGCATCCCTAGAGCAATCTGCTTGTGGATGTCCACATTTCTACAGCTGGATGGGAGCTGTGCCTGCACAGCCTCTTCTCCTCACAGGCCCAGGAGAACCAAAATCTTCTGTCTTCTCCAGGCAGGACTTCGTCCGCAGCATGTAGCCAGCATGGTCAGCTGGGCAGTTACAATCAACAATGGAGAGCTGCTAGTCAGGGCCGGCTCCAGGCACCAGCCTGGCAAGCAGGTGCTTGGGGCGGCCGCTCCGGAGAGGGGCGGCACGTTCAGCTATTCGGCGGCAATTCGGTGGACGGTCCCTCACTCCCGCTCGGAGCGAAGGACCTCCCGCCGAATTGTCGCTGCAGATCGAGATCGTGGATTTTTATTTATTTTTTTTTTTTTTTGGCTGCTTGGGGCGGCCAAAACCCTGGAGCCGGCCCTGCTGCTAGTTGTGCTCACTAAGCTGGGCAACTAGAAAAAGGAATTTCAAAAATTTGCAGGAGTTTAAAGAGGAGGGGCTGCTTCCTGTCTACCTGACACCTGAGCAATGGAGTTCATAACAGTGACCAGAGTGGTCACGTGGGATCGTGGGACAGCTCCTGGAGGCCAGTAATAATCGATAAGTAATGCAGTGTCTACACCAGGGGTGGGGAAATGTTTTGGCCATGAATGGTCATGAAATTGGGGTTGGGGTTGCGGGATGGGGTGAGGGCTCCGGCTGGAGGTGTAGGCTCTGGGGTGGGGTTGGGGATGAGGGGTTTGGGCTGTAGGAGGGTGCTTCGGGATGGGACTGAGGGTTTTGGAGTGTGGGAGGGGGATCAGGGGATTGGGGCACGGAGGGGTGAGGGCTCCAGCTGGGGGTGCAGGCTCTGGGGTGGGGTTGGGGATGAGGGGTTTGGGCTGTAGGAGGGTGCTCCAGGCTGGGACCGAGGGGTTTGGAGGGCAGGAGGGGGATCAGGGCTGGGGCAGGAGGTTGGGGCATGGGGGGTGTGGCTCAGGGGTGCAGGCTCCGGGTGGCGCTTACCTCAAGCAGCTCCTGGAAGCAGTGGCAAGTTCCCACTCCGGCTCCTATGCATAGGAGGCTAGGGTGACCAGATGAGGGGAAGAAAATATTGGGACACGAGGGGGGGGCACTGAGGGAAAAAAAAAAAAAAGCCAAGTCCTGTTCCGTCTGAGGGGAAAAAATACCCCCACAGTGCTGCCAGTGGATATCGGGACAAAAAAAGATCGGTCGGGATGCGGGACAGACACCGAAATAGCGGGACAGTCCCGATTTTATCGGGACGTCTGGTCACCCTACATAGGGGCAGCCAGGCGGCTCTGCTGCATGCTGCCTCATCTGCAGGCACCGCCCCTGCAGCTTCCATTGGCCGCGGTTCCCGGTGAATAGGAGCTGCAGGGGCAGTGCTTCGGGTGGGGGCAGTGTGCAGAGCTGAGCCCCCTGGCTGTCCCTATGCATAGGAGCCAGAGCGGGGACTTGCTGCTGCTTCTAGGAGTGGCCCCCGACCTTGCTCCCTGGCTGGAGCACCAGAGCGGGGCAAGCCCAGACCCCTCTCCCCAGCGGGAGCCTGAGGGCCGGATTAAAACGGCTGGTGGGCTGGATGCAGCCCCCGTAGTTTGCCCACCCCGGTCTACACTGACACTGTTGACCTAACATCAACCCTCAGTCTATGTGGCTCAGGGAGGTGGGGTTATTAAGTTGGTGTAGCAGCACACTTATGTCAGTGGGAGCCAAATTTAAGGGAAGACACTTCCACAGGTAGGTCAACGTAAGCTGCCTTGTGTTGACCTAAGTCATGTGGCTAAACAGTTTACTCTATCGCTGTCTACAGTTGATTTCAGTGTTTGTGGCACTAGTTATCTGCCTAACAAAATGATTGATAACAGTCTTGTAAATACTTGTGAATGTCTGTGGTGTCACTGCCCTTTGTGGGCTCATTCTAATGATATTGGTGATGATCTTCATGATGCTGTGGCCAATAAGCAGACTGAACTTTTGTTGACCACTGCAGTCTGAAAGGTTGATCAGTAATTGATATACCCATCCATTAAGAATGTCATAAAATGCAGAACATATTTGACTTCTTCCAAAGAAAAAAGAATTATTCTAAATAGTAATTATTAAAAAGACTTATTTTGTTTATGAACAGGAAAAATAGGTGCGTAAGAGGGGTTGGTTTTTTTTGGCTGGGTTTTAAAACATTCTTTGCTGTCAAGCTCCATAGTTTCAAAACTAGGAGTTAGTAAATAATTTAGAGCATTTATTCCTTGAGAAATGTGGCTGTCTTAAAAACTTGGTGGAAACGTCTTTGAAGTCTACATTTTTTGTATATTGTGTTCAGGTTTATTCCTTTATGTGTCATGATTAATAAGTCACTGAAAATGTATATGAGAATCAGTAGCTAAACTGTCTTTTTATTCTCATATGAAGTTCTTGAAAGGCACTGGGTAACTTGTTTTGTTGAGATTTTTGTTAAAGTATTAATTCAATTTTTCTTTTTGGCTACAAATTTTTTTCATCATCCATATGGCTTAACTAGTCCTACGCACAGGCATACCTTAGTCAGTAACATTAAATTATCCTATTATCTGTAGAAAAGCAACCATTTAGTGTTGTAATATGTGTGCAAATTGAAATCTGAAATTTTAATTCATGACTAAGGAAAATCCGTGTCTGTTTATGTATAACAATATACACACACACACACCCCGAGTCAGATCCACGGGTGTGTTTACTTGTTGATAACAATTGAGGATCTGCTCTTCAGTCTGTAACCAGATTCCCTTCAATAATAAAACTATGTCAGATTCTTGACTGCTTTGTGCCCCATGTAGTAATTTGCACCTGTGCAAAGTGGTTCCGATGCTGATCTCAAATCATTTTTTTCCTGTTGTGACTTCATAGGAGTTACTGCTGATTTTCACTAATGTTGTTGAAACTAGAATTTAGTCCTAGTGAATGTAAAGTGAGTTAAATGGCAATGAAATTAGATGTTTCCTTTGGCTTACGCCTGTGTTACTGGGTCACACACAATTCACACAGATGTAAAGGACTTACATGAATTTGCCAGGAAGTGAAGAATTAGGCCTGTGATTTCCTGATGTGAGCTCGTTTGACAAAGCTACAAGCTAGAGATAGGACGAGGTGGGTTGGAACAAGCATGGACAATATAGGAACTCATGGGGAGTTTAATCTGAAGATTCTGACTTGCATATAAGTTGCCAATGGATATGATTGATAATATGGGACTTTATTTAGCCTTCCAGCAGGTTTTCAAATGGCAGCTTTCCTGCAGATATCTGCAGCAGCAATACGAACCAATACAAGGAATCTAAAAAAAAGAAGATTGAAGATGTGAGATGCTTGTAAGGACATCAGTTAGGCGAGAATCTTATTGCCGGCAGTGACTAGTCCACTACCAGACAGCTGTGTCACACTCCGCTCTTAAGAAAAGGAAAAAGGTTAGAATTGATAAACACAGGGGATCAGTCGAGCTAGTTTAATCATTTCAAAATGGCTGATGAAGCACTGCTGTCCAAGACTCAGAGTTTTCAGATGTGCAAAATATGAGCGTGCACACCCTCTCTCTTCAGTCTCATAGCCACAGTTCTTCCAAAATGGTAATGGTGAGGCTCTATATTTAATCTCACAGCCTCTGCCAGCTTGTTTGCTGTTGAGATGGAAACAACTGGATGCTGTTGTCTTCAAGGAATTTAGCTTTAAATACAAGTGTTTGAAACAGGATCCATATCACACTAAACTCAGGTGACAGGAATAGCTCAGGAGGAAAAAGCTATTAGCAAGGGAGGTTGCTGAGGTAGTCTGCTCTAAATGCTATATCCTTTTGTCAATCCTCAGTAGATTGATGTCAGCTGGGGTTGCGCAGGGAGATAAACCACAATGTATGTTTCATAGGTTAGGAGCTCTTATTGCTTTTCTTCATTATTTAAATTGTCCTTTACACAGCACTATATGTAACCATACAATAGTGGAATAATAAAAGTTTCTGGGATGTGAAAGATTTTTGGCTGAAAATACAACAGAGAGAGCGAGATCCTCCTAAAGTGCAGTGGCAGACAAGTTTAGACAGCTTTGTTAAGAGGTGTGCATTGTCGCTGTAAGTATCTGCTGCCTCTGCAAAGTGACCTTAGTCTCCAGAAACTTTTGGAGATGATCTTTCAGGAGAATTGAGCTCATGACCAAAAACAAAGAGATCCTCCAAGATGCAATTACCACTAGAGAGGAAAATAAAAATGCAGTTTGATTCAATTGAACTAACCACATGAAAACTGCAGGTCAAGATAGCTACAGAATTACCCTTGTTACTTGCTGTGCCTTAGCTGTCTGTAGCAGGTTTTCAAAGCTGGAAAATAATTGGGTGCCATCTCTTTTTGAGATCTCTAAAGGCAGGCTAAATCTAGATTGTACCACTATTTCAGTGACCCTTGTTGTAGCCCTTCTCCCAAGCAATCTGCTCATAGATGTCTGCATCTCTACAGATGGAGGGGAGCTGTGCCTGCACAGCTTCTTCTCCCAGCAGGCCCAGGAGATCCAATACATCCTGTATTCTCCAGGCAGGAATGTGTCTGTGGCATGTTACTGGCATGGTCAGCTGGGCAGTTACACTCAGCAATGGGGAGCTGCTAGGAGTGCTCACCAAACTGGGCAACCAGGAAAAGGAATTTTAAAAATTCATGGTTCTGTGCAGGGGAAGGGCTGCTTCTTATGTACCTGACACAGGAGCAGCGGAGTTCACAACAGTGATCAGAGCGGTCAGTGTGGGTGATTGTGGGACAGCCCCTGGAGGCCAGTAACAGTCAGTGTAAGTAACATAGTGTCTACACTGACACTGCATTCACCTAACTATATCGATCCTGAGCCTACTCTGCTCGGGGAAGTGATGTTATTAAGTCAGCATAGTGGGGTACATACATCAGTGGAAGCAAAATTTAAGTGAAGACACTTCCGCAGATAAGTCAACATAAGGTGTCTTGTGTCAAAATGACTGTGTAGTATAGAAACTGTTACTAATTAGTTTACAAGTGTGTTTTCCTCTCTACCAGCCCTGTATCTTTAACTGGCTATCTGGAAATCAAGCAGTGTTCTTTCTAGATCATGAGTCCTCTCTAGTAATAAAAATCTGCTGTTTGAGTTTAGGGAACAATTTTACTCTAATTGAAATGCGTGGCTCTCTTGATGGCTTTGATTCATAGTTTGTTGAAGCATGAGTCAGAACATAATCTGACTTGCTCTCCCATAGCAGTTTTGGTTCTCCAGGGCTAACAGGAGTGTACAAGAGTTTGCCGGGGCTCAACCCTCTCTAGGGCGGCGGGGAGCCACACTGGCTCACTACACACCGGTGAGCTGGGGAAATTTGTCCGGCCGTGGGCCTCCCTCGGCAGCTCTTGCTGTAGCTGGAAGAACACGGTAAGCCCGGCCCTGCTCAGGATGGGCAATAAGACTGTGTCAGGGGCTCAGGCCCTCAGTCAGGGCTGAGCAGCAAGCAAGAGTGTTTAGCCCAGGCCCGAGGTCAGGGCGGGGCAACAAACGCTGAGTCAGAAGCTCAGACCCTCAGTCAGGGCTGAGCAACAATAGTAGGCCCAAGCCTCAAAAGGCCTGGGAGAGGGGGAGACTGCCACCACGAGTTGGGTGGCAGGGGAGACGCAGGCCCTCCCACTCTGCTGCGTCCCAGCCTGGGGCCCTAGCAGCGGCAGAAGACCTGCTGCTGTCAGTGGGGATCCTGGCCGCAACACGCTGACATAGGCTCTGGCAGTGTTGCAGCCAGACTGGGGTCGGCTGCCCCCGGGCTACTTCCACACTCCCCCTCGGGGCCTACCTGGGTCCTGGTGTCGGCCTCTGGGGGATCCAAGACCATGGGTTCGTTAGGGCAGGGATTGATCGGCCGGTCCTGTGGCTCCTCTGGATAGCGGGTGCAGGGCAGGCCCAGCCAGTCCTGGCGGCCGCCTTGGGCCGTGGGGTCTTCCCAGTCACGAGCTATGTTGGAGATGTCTGGTCTCTCCGGCAGCTGGGGCCAGACTGAGCTGTGAGGGCGAGCTTTTATACTTCCAGGTTGCCGCCTGACCCTCTGAGGGGCAGGCTCAGAGCTCCCTAGCTCTGCCCACTCCGGCCTCCGGATGGGCTCTTCCCACTCTGGGGCGGCGGGGAGCCACACCACCTCACTACGAGGAGTAAAATAAATATGATGGAAACTTACTTTTGTCTTTCACTTAGTAAGCAGCTATAACTCAGATTTAGAGTCCTGTATCATAAAATTCTGTAAATCTTCATTTTCTGGCATGAACCAAGTAATTGGCCTCAGCAGAACTAAAAAGGTTACAATCTCATCCAGAATGAGATGTCATAAGCTGTTCATGTATGGCATAATTGAGACACAAGATTCATCAAACCTAGAACAACATTTTCACAAACACGTTTTGGAGCAAAATCATGCTTTAAAGGTGTCTGTCCTTCACTCAGGCAAGCATAAGACAGATTCCCAAACTCAGTGCAGTTCTCTCTAGTCATAACTTTTTCAATTTGCTATCAAAATAATTGACACTTCCCTGGCCAGAAGTTTGGAGAAATAGTAGCCTTTTCTTAGAAAATTGCATTTGTTACGTTTGGCCCTGACAGTGTTCCTGGGAATTGTACCTAGCCTCATGCACAGGAAAAAAATATCAATTTCCCATTAATTGTCTAGTATTGTCTTTTTCTCAAATTAGAAATGTGTCAAAAGATCCTGCAGTTGCTCAGTATGGTCCAGGACTTTAATTGTACCTGGAAAGGTCAAAACGTTTCAGTTAGCTATTTTCCCTTTTTGTCTCTTTTGAAGCAGCACAAAAGTCACAAATCAACTTCAAGAGCATCTCTTCCTTGACGGATTTTTTTTTTAGTTATCCTCCAAGCATAAAAGCTCCTTCTTTATCAATAAAAGTTCTTCATATCAGGGATCAGGCTGACACCTGGGCTGAAACAGCTTAGTGGTGGCATATTGCCTAAGCAGAAGCGACTTGCAAAGGAGTGGATGGACTTTTGGAGTAATATAGACTGAATGGTAGAGCCTCTGCTAATAAAAAAATCAAGATATGTTTCTTCTTTTCCTGACTGGTTCTGTTGTTTAAAGTCCATAGGTATGTATTAATGGAAGTATTTAATGGAGGAAAGGTCTTTTCCCCTGGCTGTTAACTGCATTTCTAGAAGAGCAGCTCCAGTAATGTGTCCACCTACCTAATACATTACACCATTTATCCTATATCGCTAGCTGATGTGAGCCAGTTATTCTAGTGAAGCTGCATTTCTGGTTCCTGTGTACCAGCAGCTGTAACTGATTAAGGCAGGATACTTTTATTTTTCTTGATTCATCCATTTTTCTGTCAATCTCCTGCAGAGAGAGTATCACTTGATATGGATTACTGGAACTATTCTGCTAGAAACCTATTTTCCAGGATGGGAAAATACCTTTTAATTTGATTGTATTTACTTTTCCGAGGGCAGATGACCATGTAGTAGCTGCTGTTTTGGGCCCCTCTGTTCTGTTTATTCAGGTCTTTTTTTTCTGACAAAAGATCTTGAAGCTCCAAGGTTAGCATAGATAAATAATTTAAGTATGACAATGGCAGCAAGGGTGCAAACAAAGAATTGCAGGAAGGAATTGCAATTCAATTTATAGAGAGCATTGTTATATTTAAAATTTTACAATGATTTTTTTGTTTGTCATTTTACCATGTATAACTTGCAAAGCATCAGATTTACAAATATGGGCATCAGATGCTATGTCAATGCTTGGGACTGCACATGGACACATGTGCATTGTTGTGCAATAACCCCCATATTGCCCACAAGTGAAGACCTGAAGCATGTTCCTGAAAAAGAGAACAGAGCACAAAATCTATTATGCATGAGGAGTGTGGGTATGCACATGCCTCTGCTGTGGCAGAATCCAGAGTCTGTTCTGCAGTGTAGTGTGAACGGGGTTAAGGAGTGTGTACTAGGTCATGGGTATTGATAGATCCCCAGGGACATTCCCACAGTGCATTGATCACTTTGCTGTTTGACCCTTACCCAAAGGTATAAAGGTCCCTGACCCATCTACCCCACCATTACCAGCAGTAGTAGCGACCTGCGCTGAGCACTTCAAATCAGTTCTCCTGTGAACTTTGCTTATCAGCACAGGTGATCATGGATCATGTTCCAAGAACTTTTCCTTGCTCTCTGGAACACACCCAGGTGATGGTCGGTGTGTGGTCAGAATACATCATCCTCCATAACTTTGTCGGGACGAGCAGGAACATTCCCCTGCACTGGGAGATTTCACAGAGGCTAGAGGAGGTGGGTGTTCACTGGACTCCATCCCAGTGCCAGGAGCACATGAAGCAGCTGAGGCTCCTGTACTAGAGGATGAAGGACTCCAACAACGGCTCCGGGAGGCGATCCAGCACATGTCTGTGCTACGATGAGCTGGAGTCCAGGGATGTGAGTGTGGAGCCTGAAGTTACTCGTGACCTCCTCAACCCTGCTGGCCTCATTGTAAGATGGGATGCCCCTCAGGGGCAGGGCAAGAAGGCATTAAGGACTTCATAGGAAGAACCAGAAGACCTGGAGGAGCATGTGTTTCTGCTCCTCTATTGGGCGGGCCCAGTGGAGGAAGCCTTCTAGTCCTTTTAAGCATAATTCAGCAAACTTTTGGTGCAGCAGAAATTCAAGCTGGTTCTTCAGGTTTAACAGCAGGGCAACTGTGCTTACTCCATGTTCATGGCTCACCAAACCCCTCCACTGAGCTATATGTAGAGGGCTGACCTTTAGCAGAAATAGTTCTCTGGCATAGGTGGCCAGGTGTCCTCCACAGAAATGGAAGGCCACTTCTCTTTTCCATTCCATAACTTGAAAGCTTCTATTTTTTCCAAATGATGGCTAGCCTTTAAAGAAGAAATAGTTAACTAGTAATGTAATCCCTGAAAGGATTACACTCTACCTGGCCCCCTGCTGCACTGTAAACAGCACAACATTTTAAGAACAGTACTGCAGGTACCTTACTATTTTTACCCTCAGCTCCTTCCTTGTGGGCTGCAAAAGTAATATGAAGGAAGGAGGCTGTAACAGTTGCATTCCTGGGATGCTAAAACCGCAGGCGGATTAACGTATGGGCCCATGGCCAATTGGGGGTCCCCCCCCTGCAAGCTGGAACTCCGGCCCCTCCCCTGATTCTCCTCTCCCCCCTGCTCCTCCTCTTCCCCTTGAGGCCCCGCCCCTGGTCAGGCTGGACGCAGGAGCTGTGGTAGGGTGAGCACTGAGCATATTCACCCTGAGCAGAGCTGCCACCCACAACCCCTCTCCCCCTTCCTCCTGCGTGGAGCTGCCCCCCAAGCCCTTCTTCCCCCCCACACCCATGTGGAGCTATCACCCCCCCCAGCCTCTCTCTTTCCCCCCAGCACATTATAGAACACAGCTCCTCAAACACCCTCTTCATGATTCGTATACATGGCAGACAAACATAAGATCAAGTCATGGCACTGAAGTCAATGAGTTGTAGGAGCTGATTCCACTGGACATATAGGTAAGAACAAGAATGATGTGCACACAATACCTGGGAAATTCAGGGACCAGTCCATCAGTGAAAGACTCATTTAAGAAAGTTCCGAGACTATAAAATGTCATTTATTTGGGAAGTACACAGTCATGAAAGCAGGAAGACTGTTTCTACATTGGATCATCGTGTAAAACATTTCAGTGGTCACCATTAAAAAGATGACAGTTACCATTTAAAAGTAATCAACATTATTGTGATATTGTAAGTATTTCCTAAACTACAGAAAATGGGCCTGATTTTTCAACTGTCTTGCATCTTGCATAGTCATCAGCACTTGTAACAGTAAATGTCAGCATTTCAGTGCCAGCCATTGTACAATGATTGCCATAAGAGAGCCAACATTTGCCAACAGTTATCACCATGTGAGCATCTGATATTACCACAGGTTGGTCCTCTATTTAGAATAGCAAGGATGGGTGAGAATGGCTGATAAATACTGATATTTTAATGGTGCCACTCAATTATGTCAGCATGGTTTATCATATCAGCATTCTAATTGTTGTTTCAGCACCTAACACTGCTCTACAGCCAAAATGCTTCTGAAATAAATGTAGTCAAACTTTACTAATTCTGGGTCACTGAGAATGAAAATGATGCTTAAAATTGTTGATTGGCTCCAGTTTTCAAGATATGCTATTGGGTCAGTATATACGACCCTTTGACTTGGGAATGGCGGAGGATAAGTGAGTTATAAAGGGAAGGGATCTCAATTTAAACCAGAAATGACTAAAATACATCTTTGACTGGATCTATGAATAAATCTATGACTGGGTTTGGACAGTACTTGCTTTTTAGGCAAAACAATGAGTGATGCAATCTGAAGCTGGTATTGTGTCATACATGATATGAATTGCATCATGTTATTCCTAGAAGTCATGGATGATGCAATCATAATGAAGCTTACATCACTCTGCTGAACAAATTGCCCTATATCAGCTCTAGAAATCATACAGTGTCGTGCTCTCTTATTTGTCAGTGTTTGATTTTTGCAAAGGGACACATTTCTGTTTAGCCAAAGTGAGCAGAGATGCCTCGTACTTGTGTGAACAGTGCAGATAACTTCTGCTGTGTTTGTGGTGAAATGACTTTTGCATCACAAAAGCACAGTATAACCACTATAGTTAAGAAAGCCTATCACCTTTATTTTGGCTGCTAAATTGGAGATCAGGACAAGAGGTGGGCCCCACACATATGCTGCAACACTTGTGCAACAAATCTTCGCCAGTGGTTGAACAGGAAAAGGAAATCTATGCCTTTTGCAGTGCCAATGATTTGGAGAGAGCCAACAGATCATACCAGCAATTGTTACTTCTGCATGGTGCCTCCAGTTGGGAAAGGTGTGTCAAAGAAGAAAAAGTAGACTGTGCATTATCCAAACATTCCATCAGCTATACACCCAGTACCCCACGGAGAAGGACTGCTGGTTCCTGATGCACCAGAATCATTCTCACTTGAGTCAGACAAGGAAGAGGATGAAACTTCTGGTCCTGAACCATCAATGTCACAGGACCCACATTTTCTCCCATCCTCCTCCTCTGAACCACACCTCATAACACAAAGTGAACTGAATGACCTTGTCAGGGATTTGGAACTACCCAAGAGTAAGGCAGAGCTGTTGGGCTCCAGACTACAGCAGTGGAATCTCCTGGCAGGTGATGTTAGGGTTTCCATGTTCCGTGACTGTCAAAAGGATCTTGTCCCATTCTTCTTCATGGAAGGTGATCTTGTAGCCTGCAACAACATCGATGGTGTGATGGCAGCCTTCAACATCGTTCACGATCCAGATGAGTGGAGACTGTTCATTGATTCATCGAAGACGAGTCTTAAAGCTGTTTTACTGCATAATGGCAATGTTTTGCCATCAATTCCAGTTGGTCATGCAGTCCATATGAAGGAAACCTATGACAACATGAAACAACTTTTGAGGTGCATAAACTATGACCAACATCAGTGGCAGCTTTGTGTCGATTTGAAGGTTGTTGCTCTCTTGCTTGGTCTGCAGACTGGATACACAAAGTACTGCTGTTTTCTCTGCAAATGGGATATTCGTGCAAGAGATTCCCACTACATCAAGAAAGATTGGCCACTCCGACAGTCATTGGAGCCTGGGAGGAAAAGTGTTCAGCATCCACCACTTGTTGAATCAAGGAAGATTTTGTTACCACTCTTACACATCAAGCTGGGTCTGATGAAGAACTTTGTCAAGGCCATTGACAAAACACAAGCAGCTTTCAAGTACCTCCGTGGAAAATTTCCAAGGTTAAGTGAAGCTAAGATAAAGGAAGGTATCTTTGTTGGTCCTCAGATTCGTGAACTCCTTCGAGATGATGCATTTGACCATGCACTGCGTGGCAAGGAAAAGACGGCATGGAAAGCCTTCCAGTTAGTGGCAATAAATTTTCTTGGAAACAACAAGGCAGACAACTACAGGTTGTTGGTGGAAAACCTCCTCAAGGCATACAAAAGCCTTGGTTGCAACATGTCACTAAAGATACATTTTTTGCACTCTCATCTAGATTTTTTTCCACCGAACTGCGGAGCAGTGAGCAACGAGCACGGCGAGCAATTTCACCAGGACATTGCAACAATGGAGAAACGCTATCAGGGCAAATGGAGCCCATCAATGCTTGCAGACTATTGGTGGACAGTGACAAGAGATGCTCCATTTAATGAATACAAGAGACAAGCCAGTAAGCGCCGAGTAGACACTGAATAGGACTAAATTATGTACATAATAGTTTTTTGCCTTTTGTTTCATAATAAATTTTATTTATATAACCCTTTTGCTGATTTTTAAAGTGTTACATAAACAGGACCGGTGAAATATTATCATGTATGCAACCATAAACACATGAAAAGACCTAGGTTTACAATTTATGATTAAAACTCTATCTACACAATATACATAGACATAAAATATAAAAACTTAAATTTCTTAGAAACAGTAGCCAGTTGTTTTAATTGTCATATTTGAATTCAGCACATCAAAATACATAATAAATAGCACATTTTATCTCTGAAGCAGACGACTTCTCAAAAATTGTAGACCAGTGTAATTTCTCAGTTTGATTCAGAAAGATCGGATTCTATTAAGTTAATGATGGATCGATTTCATAAGGTATTATGGAAAATAAATGGACTGAATAATCCATAGAAGAAGCAGCAAGTACTTAACCACCTGAAAAAATTAAGTCCTTCTCATCACTGACCCGATTAAAGAATTGGTCACATTTTGCTAATAAGAAATTTCATTAGAATGAGAAAAACCAATATTGTCCCTAAAGCATGCATCTCTTTCTCTGCTTCGCTCTAGAGCTTCTGTCTAAAACCTCCCTTTTGCTAGGATTTCCTTTCCAGCTTGTAAGAAACACATCTCAGGCCTGATTTGATATAGCTGCAAAAGACACCATTTCCCAAGGAAGATAACAAATTGTGGCTGGGGGAAAGTTTGTGCACCCCTTAAAAATGGGAGTAAGAGTTGATATTTTAATTAAAGGACTCCATTTTGGGGTCCAGTGAGACTAATTAGAGAAGCCAGATGATGTATTCTTTCAGGGTATGCTTTATGATTAGATGATTAGTATAACAAATCTGCATGCTCTAAATGAGAACACTCTTACTCAAACAAGATCATGACCCTGACTAATGATATTAAGGGGGCTACCTATGTAATAAGGCATCTTAACCAGGTGACTGACATTGAAGGATAATGGGGTTTCAAGATAACTAAACAAAATAGCTGTTGGTATCCTACCACAAACTTTTATGGAGCTACAATGATGGATGCTAAATGTATCACATATAATTATTTTAGAGCTTTTCAGAGTCATTGCTTCTTATAATAAAATATGGTCTTTTTCAAGAATATAAATCTATGTTGGCTATAAAAGTTTGGTAATAATATCTAATTGTGCACCGATTTTTGGTATGGTTGATATTCCAAAGGCTCAGAAGCTAATCAACATTGGACCCTAAATACTATTATATTACAAGATATGGGCAACTTCTAAATTAAAAAATTGTACGTTGGAATAAGTGGCAAATAATGCTAGCAGTGCTACTGCTCACTCAATATTATGGGAAGCATCCAAAGTAGTATTGTGAAATAAAATAATTTATGTCAGCCGCCAAATAAGGAAACTATAGAAGATGCAGAATTTGACAAATTTATAAAAATTCATGTAAAAGGCTGGAGGTGAAGGTGCTACTTTTGGATTTAATGAAAACTACCAGGAACTGAAACTTGGCTAAGTGTTCCTTTTATAAGAAAGGGAACAAAGCTTACAGAATATTAGTCTTATCAGTTAAGAAGGCTTAATGAGATGTTTTTCAGATCAAATATGAAGGCCAAGAATTTAGACTTGCCAAAGATACAAATTCTTCTCCTGAATTCTGTACAAAACTTCTGTTCCTTACACTATCAATGTAAGCACAAGGGTGATCAGGAAATAATTAAAGTAAAAATGCCCTAGCTAGATCAGTGAGAATAGGAAACACAACGAGTCTAAAAGGCTGAACATGTCCAGGTCCAGATGTGAATTTTTTCACTTTAAATAATCTTTTTGTAAAGAATTATTTTAAATAGATTTCTGGAACAAGGAGAATGCAGGAGCATGCAATGTTCTACCATTATTTTTTTTGTATCAAATAAAACAAATCAAGAGAAGACAGTGCCTGCTATTTCCCAATCGCATTACTTAGTTCAGATATTCAGCGTAAGATTTTCAAAATTATTGATTATTATCATAACTTTACTCCCAATGAAATCAGGGAGTTTTACCATTAACTTCTAATGACGCAAGTAAGATCCTTTAAAAAAAATAAGATTTCTTCACAGGCCAAAAACAGCTGCATACTTTGTTGTATCAGTTATGCAAACACAATTCTTTGCTTATTGTTTTGGAGGCGGCATGCTCATTAGAAAGCTTCATATTTAATTGTGAACATGTTAATGAAAACACTCAGACTAGGAGAAATGATTAATGATTTTTTAAATGCTAGAAATGGTAAGAATAAGTTGAATAGAAGAAATAACTTGTTTTGTTTGCTTGTTTGTTTTTGGAGGGTTTTTTTTTTTTTTTTTTTTTTGAGAGAGAGAGAGAGAGAGAGAGAGAGACACAAGGTTGGTATCAGTATTTGAGAGACATATTTTCCTTATATCTGCTTCTAAGGACTCTCTCTCTGTTTTCTTTTTAAACCAATGCTTCAATGCTGATGTTCATAAAAAACTGGTATGCATACACAATATATCTAGGGAGAAAATTCAATAAGCAAGTTTTTCAGTTCTTCTTCAAGTGATGGTCCCTATGTGTATTCCACTGGAGATGCACATACATACCCATTCTCCTGAAACTGGAATTTTTTTCTAGTAATATCGGTTGATCTGCATCTGTACCATTCTCTTCCTCGTGCTCTGAACTGAGGGCATAAGGGGCAGTGCGGACTGACTGTCTCTCCAGTTCTTTCCTACTGCTTGTGGCCTGCGACAGAATCTCCTCAGTGCCTGCAGCGTCTGCTGGTTTCATCCCCATCAACCTGTAAATATTAGATGAAAATTTTGATAGTTTTTATAGCTGTAACTAGTTTGGGTTGGTCTTCAGAGGCTGGGGTCTTCCTCTAATGGTTATTCTCCGCCTCCACACACACTCATCCATGTTTGGTGACTATTATGCTCAAGATCCCAGGTTTCAAAAACTGTTTTCTGTCCTGGCCTTTCTGGTCAGAGATGGCCACCTCAGGTACCTCTACTGCCTCAGGGAAGCTCATGCTGCCTCAAAGTGCTCCAGTTGCTGATCCTTTCAAAGCTGAACCTGTCAGGCATGTGAATGCAGACTGTGAAGATTCCTTATGGATTGAGCAATGAGGCCACAGTCCAACCCTGGCTCAGGAGACCCCTCTCTATGTCAGGCAGAGGCATGGAGCAGTGTGCCCCTGAGCACTGTGACCTCGATCCAGAGCTGACAGGTAGAATTAAGGATTCCTCCCATCAGTGACACAAGGAGGGTAGAAAACACACAGACACAAGGGGAAAGAAATCCCTCTTCAAGGCTTCTTCCAAGAAGAGGACCTCTTCTCCAATACCCTCTAAGGGTATGTCCACACTAGGAGCTAGGGCTGTGATTCCCAGCTCACATTAGATACAATTGTACAGGATAGGGCTTGAGTTTGGGGCAATGCTTCTTTGTGTTCAGTAGAATCACACACACAGCATTTTCTTGGGGCCTCATACTGGGACAGAAGTTTGTAACAGAGATTGCTTGGAGGATACCCGTTTGGTGTATATTTGGCCTTGCATCCTTTCTCCTTCCTTCTGTGAACGAATCTGCACCCCTCCCCCTTACCTGGTCTTTGCCCGTCTCTTTGGGGCTTTTGTTCAATACCTGCACAGCCCGAACAGCCACCTGTACTATTTCTGAAGATTTCTCCCATATGGCAGCTCTGGTTTCATCAAAACAAGTATTAAAAAAGTTTTCTTGGGCAAACAAGTAAAGAAATTTCCGATAGTCCCTTCTGTCTCTTTATCTTTTAACAATTGTTTTATAGAATCACACATTTTGTGCATAAACTCCTTATGACTGATGTTGTCATGCTGCTTTAGATTTCTAAACTTTATATAGTATGATTCTGGTGTAATTCAAAATCTTAGCAACACAGCTTCCTTACATTTATCATAGTTCATAGCTTCCCCCCTTCCATGCCAATAAAGACTTGGAAAACGTTACCATTGGCCTGCATGTTCTTTCAAAAGCAATTAAATAATCTTCTGTACAGTCTGAGTCTTTAAAAGGTGGGCACAAACTATCCCAGCTGGGTGAGTTCTTGGGGGGATTACTCATGGGTTGGGGAATATCTTTCTGCTGCTCCAGTTCCCTCGGCTACATTTCCTGTGCCTTCATGTGCTCTCTTCTGCTTCAATCACTGCCATTCATCACAGATGGGGGCACTTCTCTACCTCCTCATTGGCCTTGGCTATGTGGATCCACGCTATTCATTGCTGGTGAGCCCACTCCTCTGCCTCCTCAAGAGCTGCTCTCTCTCTCTCTAAGTCTCTGCTCTGCCATCTGAACCTGGTTCTTGTATTCCTCCTTGGGCCTGCAGAGCTGCAATTTGGCCAGCACTACCTGAGTGGCTGTCTCCTGTGAGGGATTTAAGGTATGGTTGGTTTCCCAACCCATAGTCACTTCCCTTTGCTGCTTCCTCCTGCTGCTCAAAATACTCACTGAGCAAAGCTTTTAGATCCTCTGCTGATTTCTCCTTGGTGGGGAAAATCATATTTAGACTTCAGCTCCCAAACTGCTTTTTCTCCCTTGTGTCCAAGATCTTTAACTGGCTCATTTTTTCCTTTCCTTGCTGTATTTACCTTAACCTGAAATAAACAAAAGAAAATAATAAACCATAAGGCTGGACTGTGCTCCCTCACTTTTAAATCTGTTAGGGTCTGCTTAGCAAGTGTTTGGAGTATGAACCGCAGTTCACTGATGTTGGGGTGCAACTCCTGTAACAACTATGCCACTGAAGCATTTTGGGGATCACCCAGATATATATATTTTACTCTTTTGTAACTTACTGGTTTGTCTGATTATATAACTTTTGCACATAGAGCCAGTAATAGGATTCAAGGAAACAATGCAAGTCAATTTGCATGTTCACAATAGGATTTATTTCAACACCCAGGGCTAATTTGTTTTTTGTTAAATGCAGGAGGTAAGACTATTGCTGAGGCTTTCCACCCAAGCAGAATTCTATCTGTCTTTAGAATTCTCAGGTTGTATGTGAACCCTGCAGGTCTTCTACAATGAAGTGCAGGTTTTGAATATAAATAAAAACAATAAGAAACTTGCAAATGTGATTAATTATTATTAATACTGACATTTAATGAATACATTAAATAATACACTTAAAATCATGACTCAGAAAGCAGAAAACTGCTAATGTGTGTTAGAGTAGATGGAAAAGTGCATTCAGTCTGCCAGCATATGCATAAGCCTGTTATCATGCTTCTTTGCTAACAAGGGCCTCTCAAAGTAAAATAAATAAATAAATAAATAAATAACAAATTTAAAAAGCCAATAAAATCTAGATCCTAGACTCAGCGTGGGTGAGGATAAAGGTGGGATTAGTAAAAAGGGGTCATTTGTCCCAAGATACAAAGGACCACTCTACATTTAGGAAGATAGAAGAAACCAAATAAAAATAAGTAGGATATGGAAGGAGAGAAAATAAATGCATAGGGACTAATGTTCTCCTCCAACTCCATGAATAGATCAGTTCTAGAACCTGTGGATCCTAATTAGGACTTCTGTGGCATGCTCATTCAGTCCCCTTGATCCTGCTGATGTACCATATGTGGGGTTTCCCTGAAATTCCATGGACCCTGTGCTACGCAGTGCAATACTGTACTCTCTCCTTGACCTGTGGAGCAAAGCACTGTGATACACTACAAGCATTTTATTCATCAACTTGTATGAATTCTCCTATGTGTGATTGAACATGTGCCCCCCCCCGACCAGTTTTCCATACCCTTCAAGGGCTAATCCTTATTTAGATGTGTAGGAGCGGGGGTAACTCCCTTTGATGGACACCCAGCCAGCCCGTTAGCTGTAAAATCCCTCTTGGTAGGTGTTCTCTACTTGCTTTACCTGTAAAGGGTTAAAAAGTCCCCCAGGTTAAAAAAAAAAAAAAAGGGCACATCTGACCAAAAGAGCCAATGGGAAGGCTAGAACTTTTTAAAATTGGGAAAGAAACTTTCCCTTTGTCTGGTCTCCTGAGAAGGAGACACGGAGCAGCAATGCTATAAGCAGGAATCCTGTGGAAGGCTTGAACCTGGTATAACAATTCATTGTTCATACCTAGAAGAAATAATTGGACAGGGTATGTTTAAATAGATGCAATTAGGTTTATTTCTTTATTTTGGATTATGGATCTCCTCTGTGCTAACCCCAGATGCTTTTGTTTTGCTTGTAACCTTTAAGCTGAACCTCAAGAGAGCTACTCGATGCTTAATTTTTGTAATTGTTTCTTTTAAGATCTAGCAAAAAGCCTACGTTCCAAATGTAGATATGTGGGCAGAGTTGGCATTGAGGTTTGTTGCATGGGTTGGTTCCTGAATTAGAGTTGTTATGGTTCACCAGCAACCATGCACTGCACCATAACAACTCTAACTCAGGAACCAATCCATGCAACAAATCTCGATGCCAACTCTGCCCACATCTCTACACCAGCAACACCATCACAGGACCTAACCAGATCAGCTACAACATCACCGGCTCATTCACCTGCACGTCCACCAATGTTATATATGCCATCATGTGCCAGCAATGCCCCTCTGCTATGTACCTTGGCCAAACTGGACAGTCACTACGCAAGAGGATAAATGGACACAAGTCAGATATCAGGAATGGCAATATACAAAAACCTGTAGGAGAACACTTCAACCTCCCTGGCCACACAATAGCAGATGTAAAGGTAGCCATCTTACAGCAAAAAAAACTTCAGGACCAGACTCCAAAGAGAAACTGCTGAGCTCCAGTTCATTTGCAAATTTGACACCATCAGATCAGGATTAAACAAAGACTGTGAATGGCTACCGAACTACAGAAGCAGTTTCTCCTCCCTTGGTGTTCACACCTCAACTGCTAGCAGAGCATCTCAACCTCTCTGATTGAACTAACCTCATTATCTCCATACTGATTTATACCTGCCTCTGCAGATTTCCATTACTTGCATCTGATGAAGTGCTGATCACGAAAGCTTATGCTCCAATACTTCTGTTAGTCTTAAAGGCGCCACAGGACCCTCTGTTGCTTTTCACGGATTCAGACTAACACGGCTACCCCTCTGATACTTAAATAATAGTGTTACACATCATTATGGAGAATAGCTGTTTTGTTTTGTTCAGGATTGTATTGCTCATTTAGTCTTAATTCTGTTATGTTCTTACTCACCAATCACTAATACACAACAGGCACAGATTCTAGGGTTAACACAAGAATGAATCCTGCTCTGTTACAGTCCTTCCCTTTGATTCATTAAACCAAGACCTAGCATTTTTATTACACTACAACCAAATGTGTTCAGGCAGGCTGGTAAGTGTTTGGGTTTTTTTTACTATTGACCCCTTGTGCTAAGAAAACTCAATTGTATTACAGTTGACATTCCAGAGATGATCAGTATTATAAGAATTTACATCCAATATATTTGGAGGTTTATTATTCAGTTTAAACCAGCAAAACAAAGCAGTTTCTGGGTCAGATCAAAATTAAGGTTATTTTTTAAAGGATTGCCCGGATGTTTCTCATGCTTTCTTACCTGGGTAGTTAGCTGAAGACGGTATGCAACTGATGAGGAAGAAAGCCAACGACTTCATTTTAAAAATGACTCAACTTTGAAGAATAAGAGAAACTTTAGTGTATATTATAAGAAGACTTTTTCAAACATTAGAAATGTAGGGATGTGCAAACCTAGTCTCCGAGCTTTGCCAGTCTTCTAGTTCTCAGGTTCACCCCATCCTTTTTCTAACAGTTGAGAATCAAAATTTGATACCAAAAACTACTACTTGCTTGTATGTAATCATGGTGTTTTCTTTAGTATTTCCCCCAACTGCTACCTAAAAGAAACTAGTTATTTCTGTTACCTTCACGTTTCTGTCTTCTAATTAACTGATATACAAAAAATAAATCTGGGCCCAGAACGTCTGATCAAGCAACTAGACTTAGAGAAAGAGTAGGTCAGAACAGAGAAAGAAACAAAGTAGCTGAGAAAGAACATATCAGATCTCACCCTTTTATGTACAATGAGGGACAGGGGCCCAATCCTTATTCAAGAGAAGAGATTTACTGACTATGAGACTACTTCTGTGAGCAATGATCAAGTAAGAGATAAAGGAACAAATTCAAATCCACCGTATTAGGCCCTAAGAAGGTACTGAGTGTCCTTAACTCACAATAATTTAAATAGGCGGGAAAGATGCTCAGCACTTCAAAGAATGGTGCCCCTCACTACTAAAAATCTGAAATTTCAGCAGGAGGTTTACTTATTTGTGAGGACAGTAGTTTAAAAAAAATTGCTGCAGAAATCCAGTGCATGGCCTGACCTCTTCTCTCATCAACAGAAGTTGGTCCAATAAAAGATATTTCCTCACCCAAAACTGTGTCTCTCTTGTAACACTTACTTATTAATACATCTTTCAATACTAATTCCGCAGAAGCTATGGGTGTGAATAAAGAGTTCTCTCATGAGTAAACATTTGCCTGAGTGAGCCTTTCCTTAGAAAGCCTTTTGGGATTAATCCTGTTCCTATAGAAATCATTTTTTCTACTGCAACTGAAGAGGAGCAGGACTGTGCTCTATGGATTTGGGTGGGTTATTGGGTTGGAAAGAGGGAAAATCAAATAGAAAGCTTTCCCCCCCTTTTCTTGGTAATTGAACAATATATATAACAAATACAGCCGTAAGTACGTAACGATAAATTACAACACATTTTTGTTTTTATGAAATATGTATAAACATCTAATGTAGTTCAAAAAGTCATTAACAGGAGTTCATGTATTCATGAATGCTTCCCATCTATTATTCATTATTCTCATTATCTTCATCACAGCAGCTATAAAAATCATTCTGTAGCTTTAGAAGGATTCTTTCTAGTTGAATGATATAATATATATATAAAATACTCATGGCATTCAAAATTGAAATGCCGTGGGCTTTAAAGTTTAAAATAAATCTGGGAGACAATCTAAAAATATGTCCTCATTTACATTAAAGATCTAGGAAATGTTGAAAAATGCAGGTGTTAAAGAATAGCTGGATTTATTTTGACTAATTTACATGCAAATTGTCAACTCTTTATATTAGAGAAGGCCTGTTAGTTTAGTGTACGTGGTAATCCTGTTGGTGCTCAAAGTACATTAACAAATATGTAACAAAGGTGGAGAAATAATTTTTAAAGAGTTGATGAAAACTAAAAGAATAATTGATCTTAGCTGAAACTGTGAGAGCAAGTAAGAGAGAACTGGTAGGTTCCAAAGAAGCTTCTCCTTGACAAAATCTTCTCAGTACTTTTTTATCAGACTTATACTGCTCTAAATATGTGGTTGAATGTCAGTGACAAAAAGAGCTCCACTTGTAATTTTATCCAGCAACTTTGACCAGCTCAACTTCAAATGCCTCTCATTAGACATGGAGCCAAATTCTGCTTTGAGGCTCCAAAATCTAGCCTGAATACTTAAGGGACAACCGATTTTTTTCAAAGGCAATACTTCCTCACTTGCAAGCACCGAGTCTAGGTGTTAAAACAAAGAAAACTGTATGGGGGGGGGGGGCAAGGGATGGGGGACAACAGAATAAATTTGGGAAAAGTAGCAATTAACAATTTAACATTCTTAGGTAAGATCTCCCCACCGGCAGCACCTAGAGTGTAAACCTCATTCCTTCTGGTAGTTGAGCGTGGATGGTACTTTATAGCCACTTCCCTCTGCCCCAGCTCCTCACTCTTAGGGTACGTCCACACTACCCACCGGATTGGCGGGTAGCGATCGATCTATTGGGGATTGATTTATCGCGTCTCATCTAGACGCGATAGATCGATCTCCGAACACGCTCCCCATCGACTCCAGAACTCCACCAGGGTGAGAGTCATCAGCAGAGTCGACAGGGGAGCTGCGGCCGTCGATTGCACACCGTGAGGACGGGGGGGAGATCGATCTAAGATACATCAACTTCAGCTACGCTATTCTCATAACTGAAGTTGCGTATCTTAGATCGATTCTCCCCACCCCCCAGTGTAGACCAGGCCTTAGTGTGTTGCACTGGGCTGATGGAGTCCAGAGATGCTGACAGATCTATGCTGCTCCCGAGGCCTCTGGCACCCGACCCATCTGGAGTGATTTCAACTTTAATTGCGGGGTAGGGAGGCCCACACCAGAGTCCCATAGGAAGGAACCACTTTGTGCTGTCTGCTGTTTTGCAGCAGCCTCAGCTCAGCTCTTTAGAGAGATCTGTGGACCTAATACCCTTAACAGAGTCCTTACCACCACAGAGGCATTCTCAGCAGAAGACAGATGCCTCTTTCTTCTCTCCTGCTCCTGATCCAACTATGCTGACTGAAGTCTCAGGTCAGGATGACTGGGCCCCAGACACATTTACTGTAGATCCTTGTCCCTTTATTTCTCAACAGGGTCCATAACACTGTGTTGCCTCCAGACTTAACACAACTATATTTTAACCAAAATACCCTAAAATGCCACATAACTGAAACGCAAATGGGACCTGGCCCATTTCGTCAATTCTCCTTGCTCTCCACCAGAGGCTGGCCGAGAGCTCCCTCCCCAATGCAGCCTTTCCATCTGGAGTTCTCATGGCCACTCCTCTCTGTTCACTCACAGATCTCAATAGTGGGCTCCAAACTCTCTAGGTCTTCACCACAGGATTTACATAGATACAGAAGGAGATTACCTTATAACAAGGAGTTATACTTCACAAATAGATCCTGGCATTTGGTGATTTGTAACTGCAGTGCTGATAATGAACAGGCCCTTCCAGATCCAATGGGAGGTGGTCTTTGTCTTTAGGGATGCTTTGTCTGCTTAATCTTCAAGTGCAGATGAGACAATCAAGGTGCCCAGCATTACATGAGTACAGAACTGCTCGAAGCCCTTTGAGGCAGCGGATACCTCTTTCCTGCTCTCTGAGATGTTGGAAGCTAAGTGGCTGGTGTATCCCACAGAACCTTAGCCAGGTCAAGAATGCCCTCACTTATCAGTAAAGCTATCCTAGCAGGAGCAGAAAGGTACAGAATATTTTACAATTGTTTTTTTACTTCCAATATATTTTCATAGAATCATAGAAATAGAAGGGACCTTGAGACGTCATCTAGTCCAGTCCCCTGCACTCGTGGCAGGACTAATTATCTAAACCATTCCTGACAGGTGGTTGTCTAACCTGCTCTTAAAAATCCCCAGTGATGGAGATTCCACAACCTCCCTAGGCAATTTATTTCAGTGCTTAGCCACCTTGACAGTTAGGTAGTCTTTCCTAAGGTCCAATCTAAACCTCCCCTTGCTGCTATTTAATCCCATTGCTTCTTGTCCTAGCCTCAGAGGTTAAGAAAAACATTTTTTCTTCCTCCTCCTTGTAACAACCTTTTACATACTTGAAAACTGTTATATCCCCTTCTCAGTCTTCTCTTTTCCCAGACTACACAAACCCAATTTTTTTCAATCTTCCCTCATGGGTCTTGTTTTCTAGACCTTTAATCATTTTTGTTGCTCTTCTCTGGACTCTCTCCAATTTGTCCACATCCTTCCTCAAATGTGGCACCCAGAACTGGACACAATACACCAGTTGAAGCCTAATCAGAGTGGAGTAGAGCAGAAGAATTACTTCTCATGTCTTACTTATAATACTCCTGCTAATACATCCCAGAATGATATTTGCTTTTTTTGCAACAGCGTTACACCATTGACTCACATTTAGCTTGTGGCTCATTATGACCCCCAGATCCCTTTCTGCAGTACTCTTTCCTAGACAGTCATTTCCCATTTTGTATGTGTTCATCTGATTGTTCCTTCCTAAGTGGGGTACTTTGCATTTGTCCGTATTGAATTTCATCCTATTTACTTCAGACCATTTCTCGAGTTTGTCCAGATCATTTTGAATTTTAATCCTATCCTCCAGAGCCCTTGCAACCCCTCCCAGCTTGGTATCATCCACAAACTTTATAAGAGTAATCTCTATGCCATTATCTAAATCATTTATGAAGATATTGAACAGAACCAGACCCACAACTGATCTCTGCAGGACCCCACTCATTATGCCCTTCCAGCATGACTGTGAACCATGGATAACTACTCTCTGGGAATGGTTTTCCAACCAGTTTTGCATCCACCTTATAGTAGCTCTATCTACATTGCATTTCCCTAGTTTATTCATGAGAAGGTCATGCGGGACAGTATCAAAAGCTTTACTAAAATCAAGATAGACCATGCCTACCACTTCCACCCTGTCCACAAGGTGTGTTACCTTGTAAGTCTTACCCTGTAATGAGAGAGGGATTGGTAATTTTGCTTCCAGACATAGCACATGGGGCACCATAATTATTCAGGGAGGATGAGGTCCCCTGTCAGACTTGGGAACAGACATGCTTTAGGCCAATATTAAAGGGAGCATTAGGAGATGTCTATGAACACAGCTGGGTATGAGTACAGGCAACCAAGCTAATTATTGGAGTCTCCTTGTGGCAGATGTCCAGTGCGGATACTCCATAGGTATTCCCTCCATGAAGGGAATACAGTGATGAGATAAAAAGGATTGGGAAAGGATTTAAAGGAGGTACTCTTTAAAGGAGTGGAAAGAGGGTGTTTGGGGTATGTAACTGGTATGATAGGCATTCACGGGCCCCCCTTTATAGTGACCCTTAACCCTCATTTGGGGGGGGGGGGAGGGTGATGTCCCAGCACGGGATTGGCTGGGGACTACAATGGGAAAGAGGGAGGGCTGATGGAAGTACCTCAGGTATATATTAAAATAATTATGGAATTACCTGCCCTGTGCACTTTTATCTGTTAGGTACTGCCTGATATTTAAGAATTAAGTTGAAGTCTATTTATACCACATCCAGTGTCTCTGGTCCTTCTTCCAGCATAATTGGACAATTCCTTATTTTGAAGAAAAAAGAGGGTCTTCATCTTATCTTAGACCTGAAAAGATTGAACAAATATATACTCTCTCTGATTCAGGGTACTAGTGTTGTTCACCGTGAAAGAGTATAAGCATTGTTCTGTAAAATATATCTTTCTAATACTTCTCTCCCTTTTTTCCCTCCCTCCTACAGCTGCAAATTTTTCAAGCCTCCCTCCTCTGTCCAGAAGGCTATCTCAGATAAGGCGGTGATAAAACGGACGTGAGACGAAATATTCTTGGAAATCATGGAATTGACCCGCAATGAAAGAGCTCATCTGAATGAGTGGAAGGTCACCCTATCCCAGTACAGGAAAGCTTCCAGTGAACGTGAGGCAATGAGGAACAAATGGGAGAAGAGGAGAGACGCTCGAGATGAGAGGTGGCAAGATGCAATGCTGGGGCTGCTGCGTGATCAAACGGACATGCTCCGGTGTCTGGTGGAGCTTCAGGAACGGCAGCAGGATCACAGAGTACTGCTGCAGCCCCTGTATAACCGCCCTTCCCCCTTACCATGTTCCATAGCCTCCTCACACAGACGTGTAAGAATGCGGGGGGGGGAGGGAGGCTCCATGCACCCGCCCACTCCACCCCAGTGGACAGCCCAAGCAAAAGGCTGTCATTATTTTGAACTTTTGAAGTTGCCTTTTCCTTCCCTCCTATCCTCCTCCCAAACCCCACCCGGGCTACCTTGTCAGTTCTCTCCCTCTTTTTATAATCAATTAATAAAGAATATATGATTTTTAAATGATAGTGACTTTATTTCCTTAGAAAGCAAGCTGTGATCAAAGGGGGAGGGTGGGTTGCTTACAGGAAATGAGTCAATCAAGGGGGCGGGTTTTCATCAAGGAGAAACAAACAGAACTTTCACACCATAGCCTGGCCAGTCATGAAACTGGTTTTCAAAGCTTCTCTGATGTGCAGCGCTTCCTGGTGTGCTCTTCTAATCGCCCTGGTGTCTGGCTGCGTGTAATAACGGCCAGGCAATTTGCCTCAGCCTCCCACGCCGCCATAAAGGTCTCCCCCTTACTCTCACAGAGATTGTGGAGCACACAGCAAGCAGCAATAACAATGGGAATATTGGTTTGGCTGAGGTCTGAGTGAGTCAGTAACATGCGCCAGCAACCCTTTAAATGTCCAAATGCACATTCTACTACCATTCTGCACTTGCTCAGCCTGTAGTTGAACAGCTCCTGACTACTGTCCAGGCTGCCTATGTATGGCTTCATGAGCCATGGCATTAAGAAGTAGGCTGGGTCCCCAAGGATAGCTATAGGCATTTCAACATCCCCAATGGTTATTTTCTGGTCTGGGAAGTAAATCCCTTGATGCAGTCGTTTAAACAGAGTAGTGTTCCTGAAGACGCGAGCATCATGAACAGTTCCTGGCCATCCCACATTGATGTTGGTGAAACGTCCCTTGTGATCCACCAGTGCTTGCAGCACCATTGAAAAGTACCCCTTTCGGTTTATGTACTGTCTGCCCTCGTGCTCCGGTGTCAAGATAGGGATATTGGTTCCATCTATCGCCCCACCACAGTTAGGGAATCCCATTGCAGCAAAGCCATCCACTATGACCTGCACATTTCCCAGAGTCACTACCTTTGGTAGAAGCAGCTCAGTGATTGCTTTGGCTACTTGCATCACAGCAGCCCCCACAGTAGATTTGTCCACTCCAAATTGATTCCCGACTGACTGGTAGCTGTCTGGCATTGCAAGCTTCCACAGGGCTATCACCACTCACTTCTTAACTGTGAGAGCTGCTCTCATCTTGGTATTCTGGCGCTTCAGGGCAGGGGAAAGCAACTCACAAAGTTCCATGAAAGTGCCCTTATGCATGCGAAAGTTTCTCAGCCACTGGGAATCGTCCCACACCTGCAACAACTATGCGGTCCCACCAGTCTGTGCTTGTTTCCCGGGCCCAAAATCGGTGTTCCACGACTATAACCTGCCCCATTAACAGCATGATCTCCAAAGCGCTGGGGCCTGCGGTTTGAGAGAATTCTGTGTCCATGTCTATGTCCTCATCACTCTCGTTGCCGTGCTGCAGTCGCAGCCTCCTCCTCGCCCAGTTTTCCAGGTTCTGGTTCAACATAAACTGCACGATAATGCGCGAGGTGTTTACAATGTTCATGACTGCTGTCTTGAGCTGAATGGGCTCCATGCTATGGTATGGACTGTGCACAGTTCACTCAGGAAAAAAGACGCGAAACGGTTGTCTGCTGTTGCTTTCGGGCCCTGGGCTGGGACTTTGAGGAGCAGGGAGGACCCAAGATCCCCTACCCTGGGCGCCACCCACCCCTAAGTGGTGCCCTACTTCCCCAACGCACCAATAGGTCACACAGCCCAACAGACGCGGGTGACTTTATTGACTCCAGCCCTCTTAGGCCAAACTACTGTGCTTTATAGTCAGGATCACAAGTATAGGATCTAACTGGCTGTGGTACAACCTTTCCTTTTCTTTTGATCATATGTGACCTGACACCCTGTGTTGGGGTGCACCCTCCCTGTGACAAGGGGAAAAAGTGTGAATGAGGAGTGATGGCACAAGAGGGGTGGGGGTGACAGCTTGGGTGGTGGAGAAGGTGGAGATGGAGGGAGGGCCAGGGTTGGGCATATGTTGCCAGAGGTGGTGAGGAAGTAGCGGGAGGGTGTGGATGTGGGATCTGGATTTATGCTGATGGAAGGAGGAGGGGAATTTGGGGTGGAGTTGGGAAGAGGAGCAGCTAGAACTGGTGGGACCTATAAAGGGTTACAAGCCTGAGGAAATGGAATTAGTTGGGGATAAGGAGGAAGGAGCGGGATGGATGCTATGACGTGGAAGAAGATGAGAGTCATGGGTGAGTGGCAGATGGAGAAGGGTAAACATGCACTTACCATTCCCTGCACCCCTCCCCAAGTTTGAAAAGTTCAGTGAAGATAAGACTTGTAGACACTCCCCTCAGATAGCTGGAGAGTGTTTGCTTCTGGGACAGGGAAGGGATGATATGGCTGGGTTCTGTCACTGGAAGGATAGAAGACTTGCAATTAGACTGACCTACGTAACACAAATGAATCAAATGACTAAACAGCCACCTAGAATATAAAAGATTTTTCATTAAATATTTAAGAAAGCTGCACTTTCTGAAAACAAAACAGGATCTGTACTTGTTTCAGAGTTGAATAATTGGAATTAAAAATAGATTTTTCTGCTTGAGAGACCAAGCTAACATTAAAATGAGAATTCACTCAGACCTCCACATGTTTGTAAATGACCCCAAATGAGGTGTAATTGTCTAAATTAGTCTTAGGCCTTGGCTACACTCGGCAATTCACAGCACTGCCGTGGCAGCGCTGTGAAGCGCGAGTGTAGTCGCGCCGCCAGGGGAATAGCTTGCAGCGCTGCAGGCGTTGATTACACTGGCACTTTACAACGCTGCACTTGCTGCGCTCGGGGGGAGGTGTTTTCACACCCCTGAGCGCAGCAAGTTGCAGCGCTGTACAGCGCCAGTGTAGCCAAGGCCTGAGGCCTTGGGGAAGGAAGTGCATACTGGGCCTGAAAACTGAATATAGACTTCTAAGTTTGAGCGAGTTCAGTATCAGTGTCAAACTGACACGCAGATACATTCGTTCTAGTCAACTGCGAAATCTTCAGAGGCCTTTGTATTGCATCCCAGGACATTCTGCATGAATGCTCTGTGCTGAAATTCAAAATGGCTGCAGATAGATTTTTGGATCCTTGTTCTTCAGCTGCGCGGTAGTCAATTTATGTGGCTCTTTTTTTTTGTAAAGCAGCCATAAATGCAATTTAACCAACACAAGAGCATCACCCCAGAATGGAAGCATCCTCTGGTGGCACAGAGCTGGTTATGTGACTCCTACACCACGGCCCCCTCCCTTGTGACTGAGTTTAAAGGGGATGGTCATGGCTTCATTGTACTCTAGAGAGTCGCTAGGTGTCCTGTTGTCTCCTTGCCCCATTAGCAGTTGATATAAGTTTAAAGCAGCACTTCGGCTATTCTAAATTACAACATGAGATAACAGCCTGGAGCACAGCCAACCCAAGAGTGAGGGAAAGTAAATGTGAATAAAAGCAGCAAATGATGCTTTTATTTCTTTTGGGGGTTGTGGGGAGGAAATGGGAAGAGGAGGATGGACGGATATTACACCTATCATTGCCAAAAGATCATAGCTGAGTTAGTAGTGTGTGCATATTATATAAAATAAATAATTTCTCTATTATACTTTTAGAAACTCTGATGCAAGTGCTATACAAGTGCAAATGCAAACATGGATGAATTAAAATTCTCTCTTGTGAGGTAGGGACATACTTTTACCTTTTTCTTTTCTTTTTTTTTTTACAGATGCAGAAACTAAGATATGTAGAGATTAAATGATTTACCTAAGGTCACATGTGAAGTCTATGGCAAAGGTTGAAATGTACAGTACCTCGATTTCCTGAGTCCTAGTGTTGTGCTTGAACTCGTAGGGGACAAAGGTGACATCTGAAAGTGGGTAGATGAAACTGAACATAAATAACTCAGAACCAATTTAGGCAGCAGGCAGATAGAATGTATCTGAAAAGCTTCTACTGGTTTTAGCCATGAAACTATCCTTTGTCCTGAAGAAGTTCCAAAAAGAGAGGCCCAAGGAATTTCTCAGAATAACAGCTATTTCTCTCTAAGAAGTGACCGGAAAAATTTCTAATGACTGAAAGACCCTCTAAAGGGGAAAAGTGACTGCAAAACCACCTCTTCTAGCTTTCTAGTCTAGTAAAATGGAATGTAACTTCCTATTTGACACCCAGAAACCTTACTCTTTCACAAATTTATTTGATTTCCTTTATTCTTCCCCCATCTCCCCTCTCATCACTCCATCCAAAGAAAATATTGCTACATTGATTGAAATGACAATGGTATTTCAACATCTGTGTGAGCCACAAAAACAATTTATATCTGATCACTCCTTTAATTTCTTACATTGTATTGCCTTATTCCTTGCAATACGTAAGGAACAGAAGAAGCAAGTAGAAACCTCATTCCCTGTCACCTTGAACCTTGTATAGTCATTTACATTATACTGAGTGGGTATAATATGAAGCCAAATCAGAAATCTCCACTGCCATATACTGATGGTAGCATTTAACACACACTCTCTACAGGTGTAAATGGCTACACAAGATGCAAGGTGAGTGAGGATTGGGCCAAGATCTACAAACTGTTTTCTGTATTTTGATAACTCATTCTATCCTACCCAGCTAAAATGGTCTATCATATTGGTCCTGTTACCCGAAACTGGGCCAGCTAGTAAGCTTAGGGAGGACTAATGACCCACCAGAGTTTGGCAGAAAGCAGTACGTTTATTATACTGATAGCTAAGCTCAAAAGAATGGGGGCGGGGGGGGGGTAATCACACTCACACTCGCATACTCACGCTCCCAGGACAGGCACGGCACTGGAGATGTCAGGGTCATTGAAGGTAAGTGTCCCACAGCGCAGTGATGGATGGTGCGATGAAGGTATGTCTTCCCAATGCACGATGGAATACAACGCAGTGAACCATTGGCCAGGCGGTGTGGACGAAGGGCCTTCACAGGAGGTACAAGCCTGTGAGTGCACTCCTGAGCACATGGCCCTTTCCCCTTTTAAGGACCTGCTCCTCATGGCCTGCGACTAGAGATGACTTGGCCGCATCTGGTTGGTCACACTCCACCTCGGGCAGTGTCCATGCAGCGTCCATGCATTGGGTGTGTGAGTGCTGCCTAATTAGAGTCCCAGACATCTTGTCTATCTAGGAGCTCTTCTGATCTTCCAGCTGTTTAAGCAGCCCATTCATCCCACAAGCATTCCAGGAGGGAGAGGGAGGGGGAAAGCCACTTCACAGGTATTCAAAGAGGGAGAGGAGACATGAGGCTGGGAGGGAGTTTGGGGGTGGAGTGTAACAGACCTTTTGAGCATACAGGCTATACATAGCATTCAGATCACTGGTGCTCCTACAACAGGTCCATGTCTGGGGTTGAATTGGGGCATAGATGAGGGTGGCTTGCGAGGAGCACTGCAGAATATGGTGAGAAAAATAAGTGCCATCCTCCCTGAGAGTATGTGTGAGTTTACGTTCACAGTGTACAGGTCCAGTTGGACTCCCTCTTGCTATCAGAAAATCATGTAGTAGCTATAACCCTGTCAGCTTTTTATCCTTACATACAGCCAAGAGGTTGTGTGCATTCATTTGAGATGTGGACATGGCAACTATTCTTATGGCTTTTTGTGACGATTGGGGGAATCTGTCTGTACAGCTTAGGAATTCTGGTTGATATTGTTAAGGTGTCCTCATGAAAATCACTGTTTCGTGGAATAGCTTTATGTCTGTGTATCTATCATATCTGACAAGCCTGCAAGCACATCTCTCCTAGACTAGATACATCACCCCAGAATGGAATGGAGAGTAGTTAACTTTTACTGATTGTACTCTGATCAGGAAAGAGGTTGGCTGGAGCTGGAAAACTAACAGCAGTAGAATAAAGAAAGAAAGTGGTGGTGGGACATAAACCCACATGGCTTTAGTTGTGGGATAGGTCTGTTTAATCTATGGAGGAATCTGAGGGATCAGCACTGGTCCCAGGGACTAGGCAGTTGAACTGTGAGGTCTCAGGTCCTAGGAGAACATGCTAGACAGAAGATCAAGCTCCATAATACTGAACTGTTTCCTAAAATCAAGTCAGCTGTAAGATGTAAAGAAGTTATACATATTCTGAACTACAGGAGACAATGCTTTTTAATGTAGACTTCCTGGATTCCTTTCCAAATTCTTAAAAAAAAACAAAAAACAACCCACACCAAAATCCTATTGATACCTTGCTGACAGCAATGAAGATACTGTAGTATACAGCATGTTAACCTCCAAAGAGAGGTTTTAGTCTTGAAATAAACATGAAAAGAGAGATGAGGGGGATTTCCCAACTCTGGAAGTCCTCCCCCATCCCTGGATATTGCTAAACCATCCGTGTCACAGAGAATGTGTATTCCTGGCTCACAAATTCCTCAATAGTATATATTTTTGTCTGTAGAATGTGCTAGGTTATACCAAATGGTAAGGGTTTCCCGCCCCCCCCCCCGAAGTATTTAATCGAAGGAACATGACCCCAAAACACTTTACAAAGTCTTAATCTTCAAATTGAGTAATCTCTAAGAAGATAGATAGTCTCTGCTTTCAGGCCAATGTGGATGGTACAACCGTAGATGCAGTATGTACAAGTTGAAGAAAAGGATCATCTTGCATTGCTTAAAGCATAGCATTAATAGGTTGCATAGGCAACTGTATCCAGTCCTTGTATGTCCTGAGGCATGTCCTCATATTATGGAGCTTTTGAGTTTAGAGAGTTAAGGAAGAAAAATCTGAAGGATCATGGGCGCTTAAAAAGGAACTCTGGGGAACTCTATGACACACAAAACTAGGCAAGTAGGGGAAAGTATCTGAATCTACCCACTTTATGTTGTCTCTGAAGGCATTGAAACACTTATATGAATGTAAATATTGTGATAATGATATTACATTTACATAATTGCTTTCATCCAAACGGATCCCAAAACAGTTTACAAACTATGACCACATTCTGTAAAATAACTGGAGTGTCTTTAATGGAGTATATATGCATAAGGCCAGAAGGAACTGTTATGATGAGTTTGTCTGACCTCCTGCATAACACTGGCTATGGAATTTCCTCAAGTATTTCCTGCATTAAGTCCATATTTTCTGGCTAAGCATATTTTAGAAAGTCTTCCTGTCTAAATTTAAAGACCTCAAGTGGTGGAGAATCCACGGGGTCTGGAGGTAAGTTTTTTCCAATGGCTAACTACCCTCACTGTAAAAATATTGTGCCTTATTTCTAGTCTGAATTTGTCAAGTTAGCAGACAAGGACATAATGAGATCCAATGGCTGGAAGCTGAAACTAAAGGTCCCTTTACTATTAGACATTTTCTCTCCTTGTACTTATAGACTGTGCTCAAGACACCTCTTAAGGGCAGAGATAGGGCTGTAGAGACAGAAATCATGTTACCAGTTACTGGATTGTACTTTGAGAAATTATTGTTAGGCAGATTTTTTATCTCAAAGTTCATCCTAGAACATAATTCTCCAGCCATTTACAAACTAGTGTCTGGAGGCTCTACCTAATCAGGTTCCAGTTATGCTAGGTGCTGTACAAACATAACAAAACATGCCTGCTTTGAAAAGTGTAGTATAGTAAACCAGGACAAAGGGGTTAAGAGGAAGGATCATTTATCCCAATTTTATGAATAGGGAACTGAGTCAATCAGTCTGAGGTTCTTTGTGTTCAATTCCCAACCTTAACCACAAGACCACCTTTTGTCTCTTACAAAGTGGTACATTGTGCTCTCACAATCAGAGACACCTCCCTTCCATTTGTGTTTTTCTTTACCCTTCATCACTCACCAGACCTGCTAAGAAAACCCCTGTGAAAGGAATTAAATTGGAAGCATCTAGGAATATATGTACATGGTAGCCCTAAAGCTGTACAAATACTTGATATGCTTGAACTGTTAAATAAAGCTGGTGCATCAGAGGCAGATGCTGCAACAGACAGTGACAGTTACCTTAAGGCAACTCCACAAATGAAAAGTCTGGAATTCATGATAAAGTTTCCAATCTGCCTTGGAAGTTGAACATATTGACCTTGCCTGTCAAGTAAAAAATTATTAAATGATTCACAAATAGGGTTGATATTGTAAATGTTTGGAAAAAGCCACTTAGTGAGGAAAAATTGGAGATGTATGGTAGTTACTCCTCATCTATGCCATGCACAGTCAATTTACTTGGGCTGAGGGAGGGGAAAAATATTGTTGCTTTTCCCAGTATTTCAGGTTCAGCAACTTATTTCATACATTATCACCAACAAAAGCAAATAGTAGAAAACAAGTTCTGATTCCAAACAGTGCAGTGCTGGTAAATATAGATGAAGATATATGAAGTGGAAAGACTTTGCAGTTTGATTTTCACAGGATAGGCTGAACTTCAAGTAACCACTGAGAATAGCAAACGGGTGTTTTGGAAACTGCTAGCACTGCATATGAAGTCAGACATAATAATTTGTCATATTTGTGACTTAATTTTACCACCAAGAACAAAACTTAAAGAATTTATACATCTCCATCCAAAGAACTCTCCCCCTTCCCCCATGCATCTCAGTTTTGGAGGAAATCTTTGTTAAGAGTACAGAGGTTTAGTCTGGCAAGAGATACATTGTCCAAGGCAGTGCTCTGGATGGCTACCTGAGCCTTTTTGGTGACTTAGAATCTGTGTGCCAACTTGCATTTGTGCACAGCTGTGCCTCGATGATTAAGAACAAGAGGATAATCCCTCCATCCATTACATTAAAAAGCTTTTGATTCCAAAGGTGGTTTTTAAACCATGGAGGAGAGTGAGCTTCAGCCACTGACATTGCCATCTCTGACAACTTCCATTTATCTCATCCTTCTGTTAGAAATTCTATCAGAATAGAAGGATACACTGCACAAGGACTTTCTTTCTACACTATTGCCTTTTATTTTGTAAAGTGTAAAATGAATGAACCTCATACTCTAATACATTCAATAAATACTGCTTTTTTATCTGTTTGCAAATTGTTAAAGTATCAGATTTATCCATTAATGTGTTATTCGCTGAAGAATATTGTACTGCAGTTTGTTCATGAATTGTGTATATTGGATTTGTGCTGCATTAGTCAGTTACAAGCCAATAGCTTACTGTGGTGTTCCTGACATACATACATAAATCAGGGAAGAAGAAACAAACAGTGTGAATGGAGAATTATGCTACTGGATATAAATTTTATATCATTTTAATTCCTTTCCTCACCTCCTGACCTATGTCATTCTTTTTGCAGGAGGGAAGAGCTGAGTTGAAAAGAAACAGCATTGTGTGCGGTGCATTGTAGCCTTCAAATTCAGACCAGGAGTTCAGCTATGCATACTAAGTAGTTGGAAAGGAGGGTATGAAATCAGATGGTGGGAGAAAAAGAGAAAAATATTATGGTAGGAAGTTGACAGAAAGGGAATGAGGCGATATATGAAGACCTCCATAAGGTAATGCAAACTATAGGCAAGTATCCAAACTTTTGGGGGCTTATCCAAACTGACACTGAAATAGTTTTAGTTCATCCATGGCTAGTTAGGACTAAAACTACTCACAAATGTGGAAATGTGAAAACTACTAACAAAGATGTTTTTCAGAACTGTACTCACAATGATTGAAGGCCAATCGTGTTCCAAACCACCATGTCACTTAATATTATTGTATGCTTCACGTTAATGCATGCTTAAGGGTTTGCCTATTATCTTAACTGGTGTACTTTGATGTCTGAGTGGATATGAAAGAGAACAGGGTGTTGTGAGATTGTAGAGTTATGCCATCATGATACACCACAAGGTACCATGACATCATATTTTACAACTCCAATGTGTGACCTGTTTTGATGCCTTTTGATACACTGAATAGCACCAGCAGGTAATTGGGGAGTAATGCCTTGTCACCCTCAGGAAGACAAGAAAACTGCTGCCTGGTTTGTAGTCAAGCAGTTAAAGGAATTTAAATTCAGAATGTTTGCATAATAAGCTTTTAAAGCCACCCCTGTTCACTGGAGTCTAAACTCTCTGACAGTTCACTACGTTTCATAATTATGTATAAGACACATATGGCAAAGAAGTAGTTGAAAGTGTAAGTTCAGCTTTCTACTTCACTACACCATGGGATTGGATGCTTTTAGTAAAGAGACATACTTGACTGAGCCAGTGAGTAGGAAAAAAATGTGTTTAGGATTCAGCACCTAGTAAATTGCCACTATAGATTAACTTGAAGTTCCAGCTTTAAGGATCACCACACAATATCTTATCTCCCGTTACTCTCCATATATCTCTTCCTTTTCGGGTCCACCAGCATTAACTATCGGTGTGTGCTAATACAGCATGGTACAAGTGCAATCCTATTTCCTTTAACCCAGGAGTTTCATTTCACAACTTTCTACATCATTTCTGTATGATCAAGAACAGCTTTTAATGAGTAGACTACAGAACCAAGGAGCATTGTGCCCTTATACTGTTCTGTTGTTGTGTTGCCTAGGTTTTGCTTCATTGGGCTGAGTGACTATGCAAAATGCTTCCATTTTTAAAAATGAGTCTATAGGTGTCAAGTGTACGAGAGAGAGAGTGGAGATTGAATAGCATAGGAGAAAAACAATTCATGTCTGGCTGCTTGCTGACCTCCACTGAGAATACTGATATAAAATTGACCACATTTTTATAACTAAAAAACCACACTGCATAGGCAGTAATAAAAACAAGTCTCTTTTGATTTAAGACCTAATTTCATCTTTTTGGAAGATATCAGATTGACGGGCCTGGGGCTGAAGTTGTTTGTTCATCCACAGAAATAACACCATAGAAGCAGTGGCAGAGCCTTTGAGATGCATAGGTCTGTGTGTGTGTGTAAGGATCCTACCTAGATAAATCCTCCATCTCTAGGGACAGACAGGGCACTGACTCACACAAGTCTATATAATTAAAATTAATGGGCTTTTAAAACTTATTTAACTTTGAAAGTGACATGATAATAGTTATGATGAAGCTTTTTTGTCTCCTATTTAACTTTATCTAATGCCTATTAGTATTACCTTTTCTGCCAAATAATAATGAACTGGAAAAGTAACAAAATGTTCCCCAAATACAAGATCTGTAGGTTAAATTCACACTCTTGGATTAAATATGCAGCTCAAATAGCTGAGGACTTGAAACTTACCCTTCTGGTTATTAGTACAGGTGTGGTTATGGTATAACCTCTGTTAAGACTGAGGTATATAACACTTATCAAAATATTAACCAGAGGTCTTCCATCAGGCTAGGAATTTGGAGTGAACTTTACTCTGCCATTATAAATCCTCAGTATTGGTACTATATGGAGAGAGAGAGAGAGTGTGTGTGTGTGTGTGGGGTGGGAGTCATGAAATTCATACACACCAAATGTAGGGCCAAAGTGTGGAGCAACTTTCCCTTTGTAACTATTCCTGACTGTGGAGTAGAGTAATGGCCACAACCCTTCCACTCTCATAGTGTTAGGGTACTGGGGCCAGTGAATCTGTCTATTCACAGATCTGTGCTCCCTCCTGGCTCAATTAACTTTTTTTTCTATTCCTGCTTAAGCTAGTGTGCTGTTAAGTTCTGTGCCTGCACAGATACTCTTATGTGGCAACTCAGGCAGGTGAGTGACCCAGACCCAGTTTAATTCATGTAGTGAGGTGGAATTTTTTTCAGCCTTCTACTCTGTGGTTCATGTTCTTGATCACAGCTAGGGTGAAACTTGCCCAATAAACTACCCAGGATTTGGCTAAATTACTTATCAAAAGCATATCACAGAGTTAAAGACATATCTTCATGTGCTTGGGGGACAGCAAGGCAGTGGTGCAAATCTCATGGTATGTTTATGGATTGTAGAGAAAACTGCTTCAGATAGGCAAATAGTGGTAAATACTGTGGCTTCTCTGGTGACTGGTAGCCTTTCCAGAGAAGGAGAAATCATTGGCACAGAGTTTGGGTGTGTTTTAAAGTGTAACTTGTTTTATTTACACTTACACACACACACACACAGACACACAGAGGTCCTGGAACAGAGGTGGTCAGATGGCATGCAGGGAATCCCTTCTTTAGGAATCTTAGCCTAAGTCCAGTGCCTAGTTTCCAGGATGAACTCTGCCAGAGGGTAAGGCAGATAATAAACTCTCTTACTTCCCTCTCCTCAGACCTCACATAGCAGAACAATGCATACCATGTCTTCCCCAAGGCTGAACATTTGCTCATGGGCTAGGAAAAATAAAGTGGAAGTATAAGTGTAAAAGAACTACCTAGTGACGCCTGAGCCATAACCATATTAATGGCAGAATTACATGCTTTATGTTGGCTTCAGGAGCACAGAACATCACCGGCTCATTCACCTGCACGTCTACCAATGTTATATATGCCATCATGTGCCAGCAATGCCCCTCTGCTATGTACATTGGCCAAACTGGACAGTAACTACTCAAGAGGATAAATAGACACAAGTCAGATATCAGGAATGGCAATATACAAAAACCTGTAGGAGAACACTTCAACCTCCCTGGCCACACAATAGCAAATGTACAGGTAGCCATCTTACAGCAAAAAAACTTCAGGACCAGACTCCAAAGAGAAACTGCTGAGCTCCAGTTCATTTGCAAATTTGACACCATCAGATCAGGATTAAACAAAGACTGTGAATGGCTATCCAACTACAGAAGCAGTTTCTCCTCCCTTGGTGTTCACACCTCAACTGCTAGCAGAGCACCTCACCCTCCCTGATTGAACTAACCTCGTTATCTCCAGACTGATTTATACCTGCCTCTGGAGATTTCCATTACCTGCATCTGATGAAGTGGGCATTTACCCACGAAAGCTTATGCTCCAATACTTCTGTTAGTCTTAAAGGCGCCATAGGACCCTCTGTTGCTTTTTACAGATTCAGACTAACACGGATACCCCTCTGATAGTAAAAAGGTAATTCTTTGTGATATAGTGGTAACAGACACAACATGAAATCAGCCATTCCTTGACAATTTCCTGGTCCTTACTAACTTTCCTCAGTGCAGGGTTGCCTTCTTAGAAGTACGCTCCCTCAACCTACTTTTCTGGGGCTGATCCTTTAAATGGGAAAACCAAATGACTGCAGCCCTAAAGTGGCTATTTTGAAACTGATAGTTGCTAGTTGCATCTCTCTTCTAGCTAGTAGTACCCATTCTCTTTATTGTCCATTTTCCCATTCTTATTACTGAGGAAATAGCTGGAGGATGTGCCAAAGAAATTGTTCAGAAGTCTAAAGTGAAGGGTTGTTTTGTACTTGGACCTTAAAACATCATCACATGGATTTCTCAATAACAAATCATGTCAAACCAACCTAATAGCTTTCTTTGACAGGATAGGGGGAAGCAATATATGTGGCATATCTTGATTTTAGTAAGGCTTTTCATACTGTCTTGTGTGACCTTCTCATAAACAAATTCAGGAAATAAAAGCTAGACAGAGCTACTATAAGGTGGGTGCATAACTGTTGGGAAAACCGTTTGCAGAGTGTAGTTATCAGTGATTCACAGTCACGCTGGAAGGGCATAGTAAGTTGTGTCCCTCAGGGATCTGTTCTGGGTCTGGTTCTGTTTAGTATCTTCATCAATGATTTAGATAATGCAATACAGAGCACATTTATAAAGTTTGTGGATGATATAAAGATGGGAGGGTTTGGTAGTGCTTTGGCGGATAGGATTAAAATTCAAAATGATCTGGACAAACTGGAGAAATGAGCTGAAGAAAATAGGATGAAATTCAATAAGGACAAATACAAAGTACTCCATTTAGGAAGGAACAATCAGTCACACACATACAAAATGGGAAATAAATGCCTAGGAAGGAGTTACAGAAAGGGATCTGGGGATCATAGTGTAACAAAAGTGAACATCACTCTGGGATGTATTAGCAGCAGTGTTGTAAGCAAGACACAAGAAGTAATTCTTCCACTCTACTCTGTGCTGATTAGACCTCAAATGGGGTATTGTGTCCAGTTCTGGGTGCCACATTTCAGGAAAGATGTGGACAAACTGGAGAAAGTCCAGAGAAAAGCAGCAAAAATGATTAAAGGTCTAGAAAACATGGCCTATGCGGGAAGATTGAAAAAAATAGATTTTTTCAGTCTGGAGAAGAGAAGCCTGAGAGAGGACATGATAACAGTTTTCAACTACATAAAAGGTTGTTACAAGGAGGAGGGAGAAAAAATATTCTCCTTAATCTTTGAGAATAGGAGAAGAAGCAATGGGCTTAAACTGCAGTAAGGGAGGTTTAAGTTGGATATTAGGAAAAACTTCCTGTCAGGGTGGATAAGCACTGGAATAAATTGCCTGGGTAGGTCATGAAATCTCCGTCATTGGAGATTTTTAAGAGCAGGTTAGACAAACATCTGCCAGGGATGGTCTAGACAATACTTATTCCTGTCTTGATTGCAGGGGACTGTACCAGATGACCTCTCGAGGTCCCTTCCAGTCCTGCGATTCTATGATTTTTGTAATAGTGCCATGCACTGGTATTTAAACTGTCCTTGGAATCATAGAATATATAGGGGCACATCTTAGCCCCTATTTTGCTACCATTGCATTGCTTTGGCAGTACCACTTAGTGTGTCTAGAGTAGTGCAGACAGCCAACTTTAAATGTTGCTTGCAGATTCCTCTGTACAGGTAATCAGAAGCTGATGGAACAACTTATTCTTCTTTCAATAGATGCAGTGTGGATTCTTTGTGGGATGTGTGCACCCCGTGCACTGAAGCCAGAGAACTTTGCCTAGCAGGACCTGTAGGTGCGGTGCTCACATCCTGCAGCTGTAGTCTCTCCCATGGCCACACAAGGCCATTGCCACTATGACCCCAACAGTGATCCCCACACAAGGTGCTTATTGTGTCTTAGCAAGGGGCGCATTAAAGGTAGTGCTCCATCTTCAAGCTGTTTGCACAAGTAGAAAGAACTTTACTTGCAGTTGAAGCAGCATCTTCTGGAGCTGGCCATGAGGCCCACTTTGGCACGGAGGCCCTCGTCTGGTCGGCCATTACCTTTGGACCTTGCATGTGATGCCCATGCTTTCAGGATCACTCCTCCCATCTCCCTGCCTTGTCCCTCTTCAGGGACCCCTCTAATGAGACACTGCACCTCGAGCAGGTTCAATCTTTACTGGCCTTGGGGGCTGCAAAGGAGGTCCCCTTGCAGCATTGGTGACAAGGATTCTTCTACTTGTATATCCTGGTTCCCAAGCCCAAGGGAGGGATAAGACTTATCCTCAACCTCTGTGATCTCAATAAATGCATCAAATACTTGAGATTCCGGTTGATCACCCTGGCAACTATCCTCCCTGCCTTAAACCACAGTCCTGCAGTTCTTCTTTAAATAGACTCGAGCTCCACCTCATGTAAGCAATGCTTGTGAGTCACTTGCATAGAATACATGTCTGGATCTACTCAAAGCAGAAAAATGGCTACCTATCCATTACTGTTGTTTTTCTAGATGTGATGCAGAAGTGTATTCCATGACCCCGCCCTCTTTCCCCTCCACGAAATGGAGGGGATCAGAGTGGTACTGCCATTACAGATCCAGGGGAGGGACTACAGCCACAGGGCATGAAGACCACCCCATGGGTACTGCTAGGCAAAGTTCTCCGGCTCTGGTGTGTGGGGCGCGCGCATCCCACATAGAATACACATCTGCATCACATCTCAAAGAACAACAATTACTGGTAGGTAACTGGTTTTTAGAGGCTGTCACCACCTGCCACAACTTAAAAGAGCCATGAAGCTGCAAGAAGTTGCACAAGGAGCCAAACTGGCCCCTTGCTAGTTACAGCATAAAAGTTATATACAACTATCTATGCCCTGCTCCATTCCATAAAATTCAACCCACAATGAATAGCTTAGGTAAGTTTTGCAGACAGCAAGTGAAAGATACAAACTAAAAGATGTTACCTATATTAGACACAGTTGAACAAAAGTAGGTCAATTCCTGTTGTTTAATCAACCTACAGTATAAATTAGATGTACTGTTCCCATGAATCTCAGCATATTTGGTAACAGTTTTGAAAAACTCATTCAAGATCAATCTATTGTCAATAACATTACTTCATTTGATTTAAAAATGAGTGATAATTTCAATTTAATTGCAAAGTAATTCCTGATATGTTTGGCAAAATGCATTCCACTTCTATTGAAGTCCAGCAAGGACCCTATCAAACTCCTCAAGTCTGGGCAAAACTCTCAATGATTTAAAATACCCATATATTGTAACTCCCTTATCCCTCAAAGTTTAGGCTACTAATGGAAAAATATTATGCTTCCATTTTCAAATTACCTTGTTACAAGCGGTTACCGAAAACTCAGACTTGCCTGCCATCTGGTCCTGTTTATCTTTGAATAAACAATTTTAAACCTAGTAAAAAAATGTCTAGACTCTTTGAATAGCTGTTTGTCTTTAATTTGATTGTGTGTTGGAATGTCTGAGAAATGGTGTTTAAATTGTAATATACGGAAGCTGCAGTATAATTCTTAGCTTAGTTTACTTACAGGGATTTTATAAGCAGAAATCACTAGATTTATTTTGGAAGAAATTTCATAACAGCCCATATTTGGGTATATAGAAAAATTCCTGCACTGTCCTCTTTTAGTTGGCCTCCTTGCATTTTATTCAGTATGCTGTCGGGAGGCTGTTTTCCTATCGTTTTGTTTTTTGAAAATAATTTATAAAAAAGGAAGCAAAACAATAGATAGGGCTTCTTTGAATATGGTTTCTATTAGAGACCCTTTGTCATTTGGTAGAGAAACCTTGTGGTAATTCCCTTTCATTGAAATACTAATTAGTTGCTTTCATTCTAGGGATAATACAAATTTCAGCCAAGTGTGTGTGTCTAGGAGAGGGGATATTTTGTAGAAAAACTGAACTTGCCCAGAATCAAGTACATCTGTGTATTCAAACCACCAGAGCTGCTCTTCCACAACCTTACCATGCTAATATTAGCAAGATTGTCAATGTCAAAAACTAATTTTTGGCAATAAAATTAGCTTTTTTGAAATTAGCTGATATCTCACTGGCCTATTAAAGGAAAAACTGACATATTTCAATAACAATAGATGCAGTAAGTCTTCCTTGTCTTCCCCCATTGGCCTTCCAAGCCAGGAAGGGCATGGGCCCAACTTGCAGGAGGTATCTTAAAGCTGTTTTAGAATCTCAGTGAGTGTCACTAACTAAAACATAAACAGAAAAGACTAGTTTGTCAGATTTTTACACAGCTCTGATTCCTGTGTATCAGGAAACTGTTGGCATCCAAAATAACATGAACACTTTTCCTAGTGAGATATTCAATTCTCTTTAAGTGAATGTAGGTAGGTAAAATGCATTCACCATGCTGTTGGCCATCCGGGATAGTTTTGTCACTTTACACGTGCTATCGTATAGGTGAAGAATGAATGAGTTATATTCATGTTGTCCTGCAATTGTTGTATCTGCATTTGAGATTACAAATGAAATGTAAAATAAACAAAAAAAACTAAATGCCACACACTAAGTTGAGTATTGGATTGACAGTGTTGGTTACAAAGAACTCCTATCACTCAGTTGATTAATATTTGAAAATGAATATGAAAGTAAGATGGTGGTAATACAATTCTAGTAGGGGAAAAATTCAGCATCATTTATACATATTTATAGAAAATGAAAGATCAATATTTTTTTAGTTTCCACATGCAAAAATAGGATACTTCAGCAAACTACAAAATTGGTTTCATTATTGTAATGTATACAAATGGCCGTTAGAAAAAAGCCAGATACAATGGTCTCAGAAAAAGACCTTGAAATAGAATACAACATTCGGAGGTGCTCATCTGCTGTTGTGCAAATCCTATATCTCATTTATTATGTGAATGGGCTGAAGTTATGGTGCATATTTTTTCTCGAAGAGATCATTATACTTGTGCAAATTGCATTGACTCATAGCCACATAGAACAAAGGATTAGCTCTGTCCATGCTTTTTGTTTTGTTTTTTGTTTCAACAGGATTGGGTTTATGTGAGGTCTATCCTTCTGTGTTATAAGATTATACAGTCTCTGGATCCACATAGTTTACACAAAATTATTTATAATAATCTCAGCCATATCTCCTATAAAACTGTGGATACAACATAATCCATATCTTTTCACCTGTTGATACTTTGGAATTATATATCAAGAGTTTAAAATAATAGAAGCAGCCATGACAGAACAGATTGTAGCTGTAAGATTAGTAGAAAATAAACACATAGTTATGAATTGCAGAAATATTATGAGGAGTACTTGTGGCACCTTATAGACTAACAAGTTTATTTGAGCATAAGCTTTCATGGGCTAAAACCCTCTTCATCGGATGCATGCAGTGGAAAATACAGTAGGAAGATATATATATGAAAAATGAGTGTTGCCATACTAACTATAACAAGAGTAATCAGTTAAAGTGGAGACTATTATCAGCAGGAGAAAAAAAAACTTTTGTAGTGATAATCAGAATGGCCCATTTCCAACAGTTGACAAGAAGGTGTGAGTAATAGTAAGGGAAAAAAATAGCATGGGGAAATAGACTGGGAGTGGATGGGCTTTACACAAAGTAAAACCTATTTCCCATGCTAATTTCCCCCCTACTGTTACTCACACCTTCTTGTCATATGTTGGAAATGGGCCATCCTGATTATCACTACAAAAGGTTTTTTTCTCTTGCTGATAATAGCCCACCTTAACCGATTACTCTTGTTATAGTTAGTATGGCAACACCCATTTTTTATGTCCTCTGTGTATATATATCTTCCTACTGTATTTTCCACTGCATACATCCAATGAAGTGGATTTTAGCCCATGAAAGCTTATGCTCAAATAAATTTGTTAGGCCTGGACTACACTAGCGGGGGGGTTCGAACTAAGATACACAACTTCAGCTACACTATTCGCGTAGCTGAAGTCGAAGTATCTTAGTTTGACTTACCTGGACGTCCTCACGGTGATGAGTCAACCACCGCGGCTCCCCCATCGACTCTGCTTACTCCTCCTGCTGAGGTGGAGTATGGGCGTCGATTCGGGGATCAATTTATCACATCTAGATGAGACGCGATAAATTGATGCCCGATACATCAAACACTACCCACCGATCCGGCGGGTAGTATAGACGTACCTTTAGTCTCTAAGGTGCTACAAGTATTCCTAGTTCTTTTTGCTGATACAGACTAACATGGCTACCACTCTAAAATATTATGAATGGCTAAGATTATGAAATCTTAAATCCTAAATTCTGGCTAGTTGGTTGGGTAGCTGTAGTGGTAGTGGTTTCTTGATATACATTAATACTTTCTGATGATTTCACTAAACGGAATTGAAGGAAAATGTCTCCTACAGGTAGCAGAAAGAAAGTGGGAAGTGCCCATTTAGGTCTGGGATTTTCAAAGGTGCATAAAGGAGTCAGGCATCCAGTGAATCCTAATGGGAGCTGGGTGACCTTAGTCATTTTTGAAAATCACAGAGTGGAAGTGCAAGTATTAATCATGTGAATGTTGTTAGGCTCTCTTATGGCACTAAAAAGGAAAAGTGGATAGTGCTGAATCATCTGCAATCTAATGAATAGTCTAGAAGGCTTTGAAGTTGGAGGCAATATCAGTTTGTCTATGGATAGTGTATTTGATAAGAAAGTTCCAATGTCTTTTGGGGGCAGCTGTTCCTCAAGTTTCATTGCAAAGTGACAGCTGCGTCACAATTTACAGTGAGGTCACACAGTAGGAATATGTCAAATTCACTGTGGTGAGTGTGAAACTTCACCACTTTATCTCAATTAGACTTACTTGTGTGCCACAAGAAGTCCCCTAAAGCCTGAAACTGACACTTCAACTGACAAGCTTATTGCAGCTTGTCTTTCTCTCAGAAGAAGTTGGTCTAATAAAAAATATGACCTGACCCACCTTTTATCCTGATGGTTAGGATATGACTGAGGAAAGGTTGTTTTTTCCTTTTGAGGTAAAGGTGGGGTTTGTTTAAAATGTGGCTATGTGGAGGTGATTGAGATGACTGGTTATAATTTTGGTCTTAGTAATCAGCATTGTAGTTACTTGGGTGGTTAGGAGAGGCAGCTACATACTTTCAATGGATACCTTAGGGTGCCTGAGAGGTCAGAACAAAACTGTTGTATGCTGAGGATAAGGAGGCATTGAGTATGTGGTTGGCAAGGGTGTGGTATTCCTCAATCCCTGTGATTGTGGGCAGTGCACAAGGTGGAAAAATACTTGATACACAAATCTGGAAGGAAAGTTTTAGTCTTGATGTAATTGGCTGTGTCTTATCTCTTAAGAAGACAGGATGTTGAATAATGTTCCTGGGCTTCAGTTCATGTTGTATATGCAAGATGTGTGGTTAATAAAACACCCATCATCCAGGATCTAATAAGGTATCAGGCCCTAGACATGGCATGTATAACCAAGAGCTCACTGGATGACACTGCAGAACTTAACATTGGCACAGTTGGTTCCTGCTCAGTATTAGACCAGTATGATCCAAAGAGGGACAGGCAAAGAGGTGTAGCTGTGCTTACATCCAACCTAATTCCTCACGATGGTGTTCTGGGAGGCCCTGACTCATCTCAAAATGTCATGGGCTGACCATCTTTCTGAATCTGGTATTTTGGGTAAAATTAGAGATGGGCTGTCTAATATACTCATCAAGAACAATTCACTGCTTCCTGCAGGTGGATGAGTAGGGCTATTTATCCTGGCAGGGCAATGGACCTGAAAGATAACAAAAACCTAGCTACTTCAAAGTCTGAGGGAGAATATGTAATTGCCAGCAGACCACTCTAGTGACTAAGGTGCAAGATTGTTTCTCATTAACTTTTGAGGTGACTTGTTCTAACATCAAGGTCATTGCAGTTTACGAATGGTCTGTTAAAGGTGAAACAAAAGAGAAGACTGTTAGCGTTCAGATGCCAGTCTTGTATTGAAGCTGGTCATCTGCAATATGCAGACTTTTAAAAATTCTGCTGAACTTGTATGAGAGACAGAAATGTTTGTCTTCACCATAACATCTGCAAAGTCAGTCAGCTGACTTGGTCCGGATGTTAGGTTGCGGGTTTAATGCCAGGATGTCTTAATTCAATAGCTGGTATGAATCTAGGGTGCCCAGATGTCCCAATTTTATAGGGACAGTCCCAATTTTGGAGTCTTTTTCTTATATAGGCTCCTATTACTCCTCACCCCCATCCCGATTTTTCACACTTGCTGTCGGGTCACCCTATATGAATCCCTCCTGTTGTGAGGTAACTTCTAGTTCTTGGGCTGGTTCCACAGATCCATAACAGAATGGGTTGAGTGAGGAAAAATCAGTATAGTAACAAAATATGAGTCAGGATTTGCTGTGACAGTTCATTTGTATCTGAGTATGGAATACTAGTCTGGATTTTCGTAGGAGTCCTCTGTCTTGTAACTTGCCTTTTCTATGTCTCTCTCCTGTACCTTACCATAGCTGAAATGAAACCTGAAAACTTGTGTGTAAACAACATCTCAGCCAGTCCCAGCTGGACTATGCTTCTCCCAGTTGGAAGTGGTTCTGTGAATATCTTAAAGGTACTTTTTGGGGATGACATAATTAAAAACTAATCCTGCTAATTTTGATACATTGATATTTATCCAATTTCAGAAAACACATTTCAGTGGTTTTTTTTAAAACTGTTAAGCAAGATGAATTCACTTACGGTGTTTATGTTGTCTATGGAGAGTATAGTTGATGAGAAGATCCCAATGTCTTTAGGGGCAGCTGTTCCTCAAGTTTCATTGCAGAGTCACAGCTCCTTCCCAATTTACAGTGAGGTCACACAGTAGGGATGTGTCAAATTCACTAAGGTGAACGTGAACACTTCACCACTTTATCTCAGTTAAACTTGCTTGTGTGCCACAAGAAGTCCCCTAAAGCAGGGGTTCTCAAACTGGGGGTCGGGACCCCTCAGGGGGTCATAAGGTTATTACATGGGGGGTCCGAGCGGTCAACCTCCACCCCAAACCCCGCTTTGCCTCCAGCATTTATAATGGTGTTAAATATATTTAAAAGTGTTTTTAATTTATAAGGGGGGGTCGCACTCAGAGGCTTGCTGTGTGAAAGGGGTCACCAGTACAAAAGTTTGAGAGCCACTGCTCTAAAGCATAAACTGACACTTCAACTGACAGGCTTATTACAGTTTGGTTTTCTCCCAGCAGAAGTTGGTCCAATAAAATATATTACCTAAACCACCTTGTCTCAGCCTAATTACTGTGATTTCCCAACACAGGAAGGGATTATTGTTTTGATGGCTTGCTATTACTGCTCTTTGGTTGTATTAGATTTAAATGGGATAGCAGATTGTTTCAATTGTTTAAATACCAAAATACAAGAAAATCTGTACATATTTTACATGTAACTCTGAATTGCATTGTAAAGCACTTGAGCTATTCCCTTTCAATAGAAAACATTTTGATATTTCTACATACAAGTTCTGTGTTTAGAGCAATCCACCGATGAAAATATTTTTCTGACTTTTTTTTTTAAATGTCTGTTGTTGTTTTCAACAGAAATTCCTGGCTTCTATTTTTAAAATAATCTATTCTTGTAACTCAGAAAAAGCCAGAGGGTCCTTGAGCTTTGCACAGGTTTGCAGTGGAGGAGAGCTTGAAAGCATTCTCTCTTCCTACGCCCACTCATAAACTCCACTTGAACACTCCATACAAGAGCATGGACTAATCAGTTCCATGCTCCTGGGGAGCACAATGACTAATCCTTCTGTTTCCACAATTGAAATGTGGTTGCACATATTAGTGTCCTGATTTGCTCTCATTTGGACTGTTACCTGTGTAATCAAGATTTGCGGGTTCAAAATATCTCTTAGTATTTTTTTAAGGGCAGACAGGATAGGCCACTGAAAGTTAACTCTTAAAATTTGAATCATATTAAAAATAGATTTTGACCTTTTACATACAAATATTCTACACTTCCAATTCTCCTTCTCCACCTTCTGTATATTGTCCCAAAGTCTTTAGAATTCAAAACCTGGCCTTTCTTATTTGTGTAGTGGCCACTTCTTATGAGGGAGACCCCTAACCTGAGAAAAGAAATATTACTAATGAATAATGCTGGTGATCTACTGTCTATTTTACTGCCAAATAAAAATGGACTATTATAAAATGAAGTGTGTGTGGAAGAGTCAGGGTGGGACATGACTATAGTGACCTTTGTTCACTGACAATATGTTGTGTGCATTTGTGTGTGCGCATTTGTAGGTGGTGGTAGAATATTAATACTAAAGGAGAATTTTCACTTAGTACCAGAAATGTATCTACATTCCTTCTGCAGAATTCAGCTGGCTAACAAGATCCATATCAAATGCTTACATGTGAGGTATACTACAGTTGATCAAAAATTGAAATTTCCATCCTGCAGGAATTTATGATATTTCAACATGGTTGAATATGGTTCTATTGGGAAATGTCAATTTATTAAAACTCTTTGTGAAATACTAAATTGGGGAAAATGATGTGCAGCAGTCATGGGATTTCCAGGATGAACAGAGGCAGCTCAGAGGGAGGAGTATCGTAGTTTATCATGGGAGACAGTTTGGTCAGGGAAGAATGGGGGTATTGAATTGCAATACTACAATTCATTGCAGCAGCTCAGGCACATGCAGGTTTAACTGACCCAAAATGAAATATTTCAATTTGGTTTGAAATTAAAATTTTGATGGAAATTTGAAAAAAAAATTGATGGAAAATTGAATTTTTTTTTGGCAAAATAGACTTTTTCCCCACAGAAAACTCTTATTTAGTGGAAAATGCATTTTTCACCAGAAAAAAAAAAAAGTGGGAAATTCCCGACCAATTCTAGTATCTACACAGCTGGATGTGTGACACAGCTGATCTGCCTGCAGAACTCATTACATGCCTATCATTTTCACCAAGAAATTTAAGTGGATCCATTAGATAATTAGAACAAAGTCAGAGGTTTTTTGGCTTCTGATTTATTATATTCGTCTTTACAATATTTCAGTTACTTTAGCTTAAACTACTGTCATTGCTGAATCATATGTCTGGCAACCTTTAAGAGCTTCTTTGCCAGCTCTCACAAAGCTACAGTAGTTATTTAATAACAAAATGCCTGAGACAACTAAAGGTTCTTGGATAATAAAACGGTTGTGATGCAATCATACAATACACCCTGCTATGTTGTTCTGTTCCAATAACTCTACATTAACCAGCTTTAGTTAGAGTGGCTGGAAATACTGGGGCATTTGCTCGATAATCATAGTTAAACATAGGCTGTAACTGAGTAGATTATGCTTCTGTCTTTCCATAGTTTTATAGTATTAAAAGCGAGGCAATGACTTGTTCTTGTTTTTGAGATGTATTGTCTAAGAAGGCTTTATTCTGTAAATGAAAATGTTGTGTACTTCAAATGATGGCAGAAAATGTATAAACATATAAAACCTGATTTTTAAAAACCTTCATTTCAGGCCCGAGTTCATTTATTAACCTAGAGTGAATCCAGGAATCAGTGTCTCCTCTTCAGCTTAAAATTAAAAACTACAGGTATGGTTTCTCAGGGGTTATTAATGAGCAAATCCAAAACAAGTGGCTGATCTTGAGCTTAGGATAGCTAGTTGATACATTAAAGAAACTTAAGACATAACATTTTAGTTGAGGTGCAAAGGAAATTGTCATAGCCATGTATATGGAGAAATACCTATCTCATAGAGCTGGAAGGGACCCTGAAAGGTCATCGAGTCCAGGCCCCTGCCTTCACTAGGAGGACCAAGTACTGATTTTGCCCCAGATCCCTAGATGGCCCCCTCAAGGATTGAACTCACAACCCTGGGTTTAGCAGGCCAATGCTCAAACCACTGAGCTATCCCTCCCAAAAATGATCCCACCAATCCTTCTCGAGAAAACCACCCGCTTTAAGTGGGTCAGGCACGGATGGGATACTTACTTACTGCTTACTTACTGCTGCTGGTTAATAAAAGGACAAAGCTGAAGAAATTATATATTCCATCCAAGAAAGTGATAAAATGCTCTGGTTTCTCTTGTTTTCCCAGGTTGAGCATTACAGCTGGAAAAGGGCCTTAAGCAAGCTGATATGAGTAAGAGTAAATTGGAAAAACCCATTCAATATAGACTAGGGTGTAGGAAGGAAGTCTGGAAAAAATTTCCACATTTACAAGCATTCCAGACTGTCATGTATTTTCACACCAGATTTCTCTCTGCTCCATAGGTGAAACAGGCAATGAACTGGGCCTAGCTGTTTTTGTCAGTGTGCATTCAAAGAAACACACTTTCTTTTGGTGTTTGGTCATTTCTAATCCCTTTCTAAAGACTATGAACAGACTAATGACTGACACATTAGAAACACAATTCACAAGTTATCTTTTTTTCTTCTTCCAAACTTTGAAGTTGAAATCACAGCTATCAAATATCACCCCTTTTTGTGTACATTCAGTCTAGTTTCTGAGCATATATCCATGCAGTTCACCATGTTGGGAAACCCCTCCTAGCCTTCATCTGACATGCCTCCATTTTCTTCAAAATAAACCTCCCCCAAAAGGCCTTACTGATTCTAAATAAATAAATTATATTAGATTTGTCAAATAACAGTGGTCCCACCTCTAGGCACTGGTTACAGACTTTAAGGGCAATCCATGTAAGCAAAGTATTCAATATTTAGGAGTATATACAACCAATTTATTTTGTAGTAGCTCATAGGTAGCTCTTCATTAATGTTCCAGGTTAGCTGTAGGGTTTGTAAAATGATATCTAACTACATTGTAGCCTTTATTAAAGTGATGTGTGGTGGGAAAAATGGTCATCTTGAAAATTCAAAATTCTGGTGCAAATGCATTTCAATCAGCCCTTACATGCAAACTGCATGCACCTATTTTTTTTTATGTCTATATACATTTTGCATGTAACAGTTGCATTGAAATATACTTGCACACAATTTTGAAACTCTGTTTGTATAAAAGGTGATAATTTATTATTGTTAACCTTGTAGACATTCAACCTGTTCTTCCACAGACCCACTTCTAGACTAACATAATTCACATGAAACAGCTCCCACTAGGGAGGGATAGAACCAGGGACCATCAACACCAGAGGACAGGACAGAGCTAACAAAGTATGGCCAATAGTGGAGTAATGTTTTGTTCCCATTTCCTAAACAAGTCACTAAGAACCTGGCTACCCCAGAGGTTTTTTGTTCACCTGGAGTTAATTGATTGCCAGTTTACTCTAGGTAGCTAACACTTTAATAAATGCTAGTCTGGATGCTACCTGGTCATTTGACCCAAGTGACAAATGTTTGTAATTTATTCTAGACTGATCCCAAGGGTAAACTACAAATGTCTGTAGCTTAAGGCAAATAATCATGGAGTGTCTGGACAAGCCTTTACAAAGATGTTATGTATCTGGAGTAAACAAGCAATAAATTAACTCAAGGTTTTTAAAAAATGCACCCCTCTGGTGTAGACATAACCGAGAAGGAGTGTGAGATACTTAGTCAGCATGTTACACAAATCTCTACTGAGTTTCAAAAAGGTTCAAGTTCCATTTCCTTATTGTCTCTGCTTCACTATCACTTTCTTTGTGCTTTCAGGAACCAGAAGCAGAAGAACTGAAATACAGCAAGGAAGGTATATCTGGCCCAAATGGAAGGCAATGTTTCAGATAAGTTTCTTCCTATTGAATTTCTAGCCCAATTTTGTAGACTGTTGTACTTTAGAGGTCTTTTGAGTAGTTATTCAATCCGAACCAAACCTGTGATCTTTTGAGATTTGTAGATTTGTACATCACTCATCCATTCCTTAAATTTCCTCTGGCTTTTTTCTTTCCAGTTTCACAGTGAAACAAGATTAACTGTTTTATTGGTGGCATCTGTTCTGGTAACAGATGTTACTGCAAAGTGGTTGTCTGGAGATATAAAGTATCAATTCACCAAAAGCAAGGCTCTTTAATAAAAAATAAAACAAAATAATAATAAAGCTCTTTGACCTTTCCCCTTCCTCTTTATTGATATTGCTTTTGAGGCTCCACTCACCAGGTCACAAGTAGACAAGAACTTGCATTTGATATATGTTTAATGATATTAAATAAAGCCTAGAGCTTTATTTCAAACTGCAAACATACTGTACTTTAACCCATAAAGCTTTTGCTTTCCCCTTTAATGCTAATGTGACAATTTCCAAGTTTATGGTACCATGTTAGATTTAACTAGAAAACTGAATAGAATAAGACCACTTGAAACTAATATATTTTGATTCATTCATTGCGTTAAGGGCTCAAAGTCATCACTGAAGGATTGAAGAAGTGACAGGGGTTCCAGGGCACTTATTTGCTCATACACACACTTCCTACTGTACATCTAGTCTACTGAGAGGCATCACCAAACAATTGTAAAAGCACCTTCTGACACATCAGCTGAAATTGTCTGTTTGAAGCCAAAATCTCTTGTTTTCCCTGCATCTGTAACTAAACTGGTCTAGCATTTTGACTGCATCTATGCATGTTGATTTTCGAACAGCAGGAAAAGGATGTATTTGTGGGGGGTGGCTATTAAAAAGGGCTGTTAGGATCATCCAGTTTCTACAAGAGGAATACTATAGTGTTATCTGTAGTACTTGTTATGCTGAATAATAAGTCAAACTCAAAGACCTGCCAATCTTCTTTTCCTTAAAGAACAACATTTCCTAAAGATATACCTTCTAATAATGATACTACTCGGAGAAATGAGGTTATGATTCAGCTCCCTGACAATTACAGCAATCTGACCTAAAGCCATAATAAATGCTTTTGAATAATAATGGTAATAGGATGATGATGATACGGTCAAGCCTGCTTAATGTCAGCATCAGCTTGCCACACTATTTGACATTATCTATGATATTCTAATAAATGACCTGCATTTCCTCAAGTTGGAATCACTTTCCCCCCACTTCAATGCTAAATGTGAACATCATTCTAATCTACTATTGTTACGTTTTTTCCCTACATAACTGTGGCATATACAAATCATGCAACTAGACTGAAAACATAACATTATATATCATGGTTAATTGACAAATGGGCTTGCACAACATGACATTGAATACAGTAATTGACAATTAAGTGATGTTTGCGGCAGGAAATTAGTAATTTTCAATTGCCATTAGGTAGAACTAATTATCGGTGGTCAAAGTGAAATGTTGGGTGAAAGGATATTTTTTTATTTTTGGGTTCTGTACTAATTTTAAATAGGTGTGTGCCAAAGAGCTGTCATTGAAGCAGAGATGCTTACTTGTCATTTCCCATAGACAAAAGGGGCACAATTCAACTGAATGCTTTCAGGGGAGTCCACTGATTGACCCTTGCTTCAGTAGTAGTTCCTTCAAAAGATCACAGTGACAAACTCGCATTATTTACAGATGAGATCAATGAGCACAAGCACAGCCCTGCCTATGTTTGGAGTCTCTATGTGATGTACGTTTTGGAGCTTACCTAGCCTTTCTCCACAGCTTCAATCAGGTTCCTCCACCTAGAAAAATCCCAACAGCTTCTTGTCTGCCTGCAGCACCCTCCTGTGTCCCAACCTCAGGCTCTGGTGATTCCCTCTTTGCCTAGGGTGGGTCTGGAGGCCCTGATGAACCCTCTTCCTACTTGTTCCCAAAAGGTAACTGGAGAAGAAGGCAGCAACAAGGAATTTCAAGGACTCCAGCAAGGAGATGGGATCAAAAGTAAAATGATTTCTATTAGTGGCGGTAGCTGAGAAGCCATGTGTGTACGTACATGGAGGCTCCAGGTGAAGGAGGTCACAGAATCATAGAATCATAGAATATGAGGGTTGGAAGGGACCTCAGGAGGTCATCTAGTCCAACCCCCTGCTCAAAGCAGGACCAATTCCCAACTAAATCATCCCAGCCAGGGCTTTGTCAAGCCTGACCTTAAAAACTTCTAAGGAAGGAGATTCCACCACCTCCCTAGATAACCCATTCCAGTGCTTCACCATCCTCCTAGTGAAAAAGTTTTTCCTAATATCCAACCTAAACCTCCCCCACTGCAACGTGAGACCATTATTCCTTGTTCTGTCATCAGGTATCACTGAGAACAGTCTAGATCCATCCTCTTTGGAACCCCCTTTCAGGTAGTTGAAAGCAGCTATCAAATCCCCCCTCATTCTTCTCTTCTGCAGACTAAACAATCCCAGTTCCCTCAGCCTCTCCTCATAAGTCATGTGCTCCAGCCCCCTAATCATTTTTGTTGCCCTCCGCTGGACTCTTTCCAATTTTTCCACATCCTTCTTGTAGTGTGGGGCCCAAAACCAGACACAGTACTCCAGATGAGGCCACACCAATGTCAAATAGAGGGGAATGATCACATCCCTCGATCTGCTGGCAATGTCCCTACTTATACAGCCTTGTTGGCAACAAGGGCACACTGTCGACTCATATCCAGCTTCTTGTCCAGTGTAATCCCTAGGTCCTTTTCCGCAGAACTGCTTCCTAGCCATTCGGGACCTAGTCTGTAACAGTGAATGGGATTCTTCCGTCCTAAGTGCAGGACTCTGCACTTGTCCTTGTTGAACCTCATCAGGTTTCTTTTGGCCCAATTCTCTAATTTGTCTAGGTCCCTCTGTATCCTATCCCTATCCTCCAGCGTATCTACCACTCCTCCCAGTTTAGTGTCATCTGCAAACTTGCTGAGAGTGCAGTCCACACCATCCTCCAGATCATTAATGAAGATATTGAACAAAACCGGCCCCAGGACCAATCCTTGGGGCACTCCGCTTGAAACCAGCTGCCAACTAGACATGGAGCCGTTGATCACTACCCGTTGAGCATGATGATCTAGCCAGCTTTCTATCCACCTTATAGTCCATTCATCCAGCCTATACTTCTTTAACTTGCTGGCAAGAATAGTGTGGGAGACCGTATCAAAAGCTTTGCTAAAGTCAAGGAATAACACATCCACTGCTTTCCCCTCATCCACAGACCAGTTATCTCGTCATAGAAGACAATTAGGTTATTCAGGCATGACTCGCCCTTGGTGAATCCATGCTGACTCTTCCTGATCACTTTCCTCTCCTCTAAGTGCTTTAGAATTGATTCCTTGAGGACCTGCTCCATGATTTTTCCAGGGACTGAGGTGAGGCTGACTGGCCTGTAGTTCCCCGGATCCTCCTTCTTCCCTTTTTTAAAGATGGGCACTACATTAGCCTTTTTCCAGTCATCCGGGACCTCCCCCGATCGCCATGAGTTTTCAAAGATAATGGCCAATGGCTCTTCAATCACATCCGCCAACTCCTTTAGCACCCTCAGATGCAGTGCATCTGGCCCCATGGACTTGTGCTCGTCCAGTGAATGCATAGATGGCATTGACTTAAGTCCTCAACAGGACATAATCCATTTTTCATATAGAATTATTGTTTTTCCAAAAGGGTGTAATGTGCTGGCTAGTGGTTTTTATGCACTACTAAACTCTACAGGAAATAATGTCACACCTGCTTGAATGCGTGAGATCTTATTGTCCACTGGAGGATGACTTCCAGAGGATTTCAAATTGAAATAAATGACAGAATTCCATATTTTAATAGAAAAAAGATCAGTCCTGCAAGCCCTAAAGGCCCAAATGGTCCTGTTTCTTCCTTGGCTCAAATGGAAAGAGCTCATAATTTGGAAGCAGAAGGTCCTGAGTTCTGTTTTCTCAAATGATCATGAAATTGGAAGCTTTTTTGAAAAAAAAATGCATCCATCCTGAAAATACATTGTCTCAGAAAAATTTGTCCTCATTTTAAGTGTCAGAAGTCTCTATTCCTAGCTCTGTCACCCATTGCTTTTGCTTTTATCTTCCAACTGTGCATTTCTAAGAAGCTTTAAATCCATTTTCTTTCCCAGTATTCTGAGAGACTTGATGAGAGATCTGTTTTGTCAGTGGTTCATGGAAAAGTATTAAGTGGGTATGAGGTGTTGGTGCTTGAAAAGTTAAGATGCTGCACCTATCTAGATTTTTATATAAAGGGGATATTAATCCTGTCAGTTCCTTCATTGATAGCAAGTCATAAGTTCATTCGTTTGGTTACAGATTGTCTTCTTGGAAACTGAAAAATAAGCATTATTTTTATCTATATCTATCTATATATCATAGTTTTGTAAAATATGTAGCTTTATTTTTATACATACAATGGGCGTCTACAAAAAATGTAATCAAAATTACAAAGGATGTGATTCTGTCCAGTATGCCACATTTTTGTTGCATCTTCTTTCTCTCATTCTCTCCTTCTAAGCAGATTTCACACCTGTTACCAGACTGTTATGCTTGTCAGAAACAATAAAAGGAAATGGTTTTAACTGCTGGGAACAGACTTCAAAGCAGGACCATGAGGGAATCCTAGTCATGATCCAGCTGGTCTTTTAAAATCTATTTGCTGCCACAGTCTGTGAGCAAGAGGTTCTCCTGTATGCAATATTTACAGCATTGCATTTTTTAAGTTGGTATCATTTTTGGATCATAAAAATCTGATGTATATTTTAAATGTAAAATTTACTACCAATGTGACAAAAGCCACACATATTGCATTGGAGTCCTACAAAAGTTGAAAGAGAAATACAACATACGCAAAGTCAATTGCCTATTGCAGTTTCTTTCTGTCCAAAATATTTCATCTGGCCTGTAAAATGAGAGGCTTGCCTCAAAAACATGTAGCAATTGATTGTCTTCCTTTAGCAAAATGTTTTATCAAAGCTGTGTCCAATGAAATCAAAACCAACTTAAACCAAATATTCCCAATGTTCCTTATAAATTATTTAGAACTCAAACATGAATGTGTGTGGCGGGAGGCATGAATGACTAACTATTTAATACATTTTCAGAAGCTGAATGTGAACACTTTCTATTGCACAGACCCATTTCCATTCCAATGAGAATGGGTAAAGTTTCTAACCTCGTACATTACAAGGAATAACAGAATAGCAGTGGAAGTGAGTGTAGCCCCAGCTAGGAGATTAGCATAGATTTCCTGCTAAAGAGAGTAAAATAAATCCAGGTTTGAATTTTGATTGCTTCCTATTCATACTGCACTATAAATATTTAATTTAGAATTGGCTTTCACTCTTTCCCCCTCCTCATTTGTGTTCCCTGAAAAAAATAAAATAGCTTGAATGTAAATTTAAAATAACAAGTCCTGCTAAAGGATTTCTCTAGAGGCAATTTTGTGGGCTGAATAGCTTTCTTTGCCTCACCTGTCCAATATAACTTAACTTTCTTTGAATATTACAAAATGGGCATCTTATCCACAGATCCGAGCTGTTCAAGTGCCACTTAAGGTAAAGAAACAAACCATCTAAAGACAAGAAGTTGTATCCAATTCCTTCATAAAAATGAATACATTGGTTCTTGAAACATGTGACTGTTCATGTTATTTTTGGTGTGTTATCTCAAAGATAGAAAACTACTAGAATGCATAGGGAGGGTAGAAGCTGAATTTAAAAGAAAAATAAATAGAAAACACAAACATCTGAACAAACTGGGAACTGCGGTCCTTGAGGAAAAGTGGCTTATGATACACACCATTGTCACTTATATAATGTGTCTAGTGATTGGAGGACTGGAATTGGGCCTCTTGGCTTCAGTTACTAGTTCCTCCGCTGGTTTGGACTATGGCATTGAGAAATTAGCTAACCTCTCTTTGGCTTAATTTATCAATATGAACAACTGGTATAATCACATCTAATGTCACTGTAAGAGAATCTGAGATATGATAAATTTCTTATCAAGGGGGCTGTTGAAAAATTCCCAATGAGAGAATACTAAAATGACGGAAAAGATTTTCTTCACTTAAAGCTTCTGTTGTTCTGGAATATATCAGAATCTGATGGCAGAGCATGGGAAGAACTCTGACGTGACTAAATTAAGTGGCATTTCTGTGGCAATAAAAATGAAAAAGCTATGGTTCCGGTAGCATGATTTTAAACACCTGCAGAATTCCAAGTAATCTGGCTTTCATAATATTCAGAGCCATAAAGCCAGTCATTACACACAAGTATATTTAACCTATTCAAATACCAGTGGGAACCAAAGGTGCAGCTCAGACATTGCTGCATATCCCACATCTCTGCTTTCTCAACTCCCACACAAAAGGGATCTTCTTTACTTTAAAATCATGGGACAACTCCATCCAGCAAATAATGACTAATGCTGGTGGAAGAGTTTTTTCAGTAGTGGATGTTGAGTCCCATACAAAGAATTGCAAAAAGAAAGTGATTTGCAGTACACACAAATCTTATTAGCCCCATAAAACCGATGAGCAACACTGCATAGTCTCGAGCACCATCTATTGGCTCTCTATCTAGTAACGATATACACAGACATAGACCACTCTCTTAACAGTGACTTTGCAAATATGAAATTCTCTTCATGTAGTAATGATAAAGCATAAACTTGGGCAGTGAAGAGCTGCAAAACCATATGCTAGCATATTGAAGTGAAGAGAGGTGTAAGATGCTAAATTTGCACAGGAGTTAATTGACAAGTTGCAAGTCAGCAGATTAAGTCAATAGAGTGATCAAGTGGTTTGAAACTACTTGGTTCTGATTGACGCATTTGTTTCAAAACCAGGGACTGTAATAGAAGTTAATGAATGTCTGTCTCTCACACAAGTGCACCATGAACTTTTGCCCAAATTTTAACTGGATTTACTCTATTTGATGCCCTTATATATAGTGTTCTGCTGCAGTATTGGTCTAATTTTGCTGTATTTAAAAATAAAAAAAATAAGTCCAAAAAGAGGAAGCTCCCACACCCACTTCTTATTGTTGAAGAATGAATGGGTTAGACTCAGGTCCTGAAATACCTTCTGTTCTCTGAACACCTGCTTATATCAATGAGTATTTTGCAGATACTCAACAGTATGAATGGAAGGGCTTCACCTGGAATGGTTCAATAAGGTAATAGGAAAGGGGAAAGCAGCATATTCCCCTCCCCACTTCAAAACACACATACACACATCCCATTTTCCTTCCATCATTACCATCCTGGAAGAGAGAGCGATTAAACTCTGGTGAGCTACTGGAGTTCCATGCAATTGACTGGCCAGCATTCAAACAGTTACTTTTTCAGGTACTTTTCATATCCAGTAAGGAAGTGCTGTATCTTTTTGACCTCCTGTAGCTTTTTGTTCATGAACAGGGCAATATTGTTTGCAATAGATTGGGCTGGTTGACTTCATTCCTCCAAGCCCCCGGTCGGAGCCATACTTCAGCATGAAACCTTATATGATCAGCATCCCCAAATGGCTGCTGTGAGTACTTCATTTCTAAAGTCTGTATTGAACTTAAAGACATTGCAAGCATTGCTGCATATATAACTGTAGTAACCTTATCTGCTGCTTCAAGTACCTCTTTGTGTTGGTCACTTCTCACCCCTCTACATTTTGGGAAAGGTCCAGGGGGAGGGCGGGGATTTGTCTTGTACAGAGGCTGTGGGATCTGGTAAAATGATAGTCTGGTAAATAGGAATTCCTCTTTTCTAATCCTAATTTTACATGGCCATTGTATGTAATTGATTATGTCACTTAAACATAGTTTGTTTCCCCATCTATAACATGGAATGATCTTTTACTTTTCTCACAGGAATACAAGCATTATACACAGCAACTAGTAGCTAATGTTTACTACAGCATTTTTGAGATGTAAAGTGCTCAGCTTTATTATTGCTTTACAAAAATTATAAGAATAAGAAATGCTAAAATTTCCTTCTTTATTTTTTAGCAAAACAAAGTATAAAACAGCTTTCAAAGTAAAAACAAAACAATCTACTTCCCCATTGTGTGTTGAATGGGCACCACTCACTATTTTTCTAGATATGTAGAAGTTCTACACCACACTCGATGCACAAGTAAAGAGGGCAGGGAAAATTTTTGAAGCATTTTTTCACTTTGGCATTGTGGAAGTAAGTTATTGACAATGGGCCACACATTGCTGTTTTAAGTTTTAAGAATACAGTATCCCTGGAAGCATAATACTTCTAACCTCCACCTCCCACAATAGCAGAGAGAGCAGTGCAGACAGCTAATAAAATTCTGCATCAGAAAGTTTCATATAGGGCTACAGAGCACACCCCATGTTAGCCAGCAGAGTAAACCCCACTCAGCTGCTTATGGATCAACAGACCAAAAACAGCACTGCCAACCTTTGAGATAAATCTTTGTCCCAAGAGGCCCTGCTTGAGGTACGTGAGGCTGAGACTTGTGAAATCTAAGAGATCTTGGGCTTTCTTATTTAATACTCTGAAAGGAGCCCCAAGATTACCCAAGGTTAAACACTAGGCCTTGTCCAGATAAAAACTGAATGAGGTAAAATATTGGACACCACCAGTTGTCACCAAATGTAGCTATTCCCTGAGATAATACATGAATAATTGAGACTGATCAAGTTACTCAGTAGTTACTTCAGCTAGTTTCAAATCCAGTTGAATTGCCACGTGGCCTTAGTAGCAATGGTATGGCTTTAATGAGATAGTGAATTCTCCTGGGAAGAGTTTTTGAACAGGAGTCTACACCTTTGGTATTTCATAATGCAAGCGATTTAACTGGACACTTCTATAAGGCTAAGAGATGACCATATGTGGATGAGGGGTAAAGCTACCAATTCATCTAGACCCATAATTTGTTACTTTTAATAAGAACTAACTTTATATTGAAAATTGGGCATAGGGAAGATATGAGGATGTACCCTTGGCCTTAAGCAATGCATGAGGAGGCTGGGGAAAGTTCTAGGCAGAATCTTTCCAATAGAGCAGTGAGACAGTGTAGCTTTAGGGATAATACGGTATTAGAATGCAGAAACAATTTCCTTGTTCGGTGTTAGAAGAAAATGATTTTGGTAAACGTTGGTGAAAACAGAAATAAAGAACAAAACATACTTACAAAAATTAGTAAAAGGAATCATAATTGGTGATGGGAAAATGTGTTTTTCTTAATTTCAGACCCACTTGAACTACATGTATTTGTAAATTGTAGTTAAAACTAAATGTTATTTGGCTCTGTGTTCATAGCAGAGACTGCAGGACAAGGACTAGAAAAGAAAATTGTGTGTAGAAGGAAATAGGGTGAAAAATGGAGTAGAGAGCTATCAGAGTATAAAACATATAGGGATCATGCTGACAGCATGGGAGGAGAGAAATCTGAATTGGCTTTCACATAATAAAAAAATGGGGTAAATGGGGGAGGGAGAGGAATTGTAAATAAACAAACATTGGGGGGAAAAAACACCCCAAAACCCTAGTGTAAGGCACTTGGATATCTTGGTGATGAGTGTGCTGCAAAAATCTACATAGAAAACAGTTCCATGAAAAAAGTCAGTATAAGGCCTGATCCTTCTCCCATTGAACTCAATGAGAGTTAAATATGTGTCTGAGCTAGCCAGCCCAGTGGAGTGGTGTTTTTTAAGAAATGGTCCCTGTCTTTAATATGTAGCAATTTTCCTTTTAGTTAGCAAATCATGGAGGGGGGCTGGAAGTTGTTTATAAATTGGATCACTCTTAGGAAGAAGGTTTAAATTAGGGTTTCAGTTATGGAAACAAAAGTGTTTGCAAACTCAGATAAATGTTAGCCCACCCCTCAGTCTCCCCCCAAAAAAGTTCAGTATGTTCAGAGCCTTGAATTCCTTGAGGTCACCCATTCCTCGCATCACAATTTCAACTGAATTGCCAGATTCTACCATCCTTGATCATGCTAAGAAGTATCTTATTCTGAGTAGTTACACTGAAATCAATGGGGCTACTTGCAGAATAAGGTCTCAATTAGTCTGAGTAAGGGTGACAGAATTAAACATTGATTGTTTGGAAAGTCCTTATGATTTTAACATTTCCCCTGAAGCTATGAATTAAATGGCAAAAACACAAATAAAAAAATATGCACATTGAATATTTATAGCACTTAATAGTTGTTAGCATATTTTTCAGCCAGAGGGCAGCAGAATATAGATTGTACTGTGAGTTTCTCCTAAATCAGAACTTTGATATGTAGTCAACAGTAAAGCATGTTAAAACACTAATTCTAAATTGAAATTATTCAAGCTAAGTAAACCTCTACTTATTTAAGAGGTATTGCCCACCCCAACATGATTTAATGTATGATCAGTAAAAAGCAGAATTCCACCAGTGATGTATCAAAATTCCCCAGAGTTTCACTTTATTAATGTGCATCATAATTCAGCCAAATTTAGCTTATACTACACATGAACCGGGTAGAATACTGCTGATTAATATTTGCTATGTAAATTGTAATGTGCTAGTGAAGAATGAGCCTTGCTGATTGACTGTATGAAAAGAGTAAATAACGGTTCTACCTAGTAACTTATCAAAATGATGAGTGATTCCATGGAGAGTTTACCGTGAAAATTAATCTCTGAGCAAAAAATGATTGGAATTCTTTTTACCTTTGGCAATCTCCAACAGCGAAGTATCAAATAGCAAAAGAGAAAAAATGGTGTGCAGTCCATTCTTTCATCTGGCTATTTTTCCTTCATATCTGTCGTCTTGAAGGATTTTTTTTCCCACTTCCTGCAGTTAGAGTTGCTTTTATTGTCTCATAGAACACTGTATACAGGGACAGACACTGTAATTCCCACTCAAGAAACATTGGAAGAATTCTATTATAGATTATTGCATTTAAATTAGAGTAAAATCGTTTTGGAAAATATTAACTTCAAAAGGTAATTAGCAGTTCTTAATATTTAATGCCAATAGTAGATCTACTTATTACAGTTTGTTGCAGCAGATACTATGATGAAGAGTTGAAATTTTATCTGTAACTGCTTGAAAAATGAGTGCAATCTTATAAACACTTCATTTGCGAGCACAGTCCCAGTCACTTCATTAGACCTACTCAAGTTACTGTATGCATATGGATTCCTGTTCCGCAAACTGGTAACAGATCATGTAGAACCTACTCACATTACCAGCTTCAAAGGACTTGCTCTCTTGAGCCCTTAATGGTGTATGCTTTTGTTTAAAGAGTCCCTCTGCAAGTTCTGCTTTTAGGAGTTTTGTAGTATAAATAAGTTATATTGTTAATTTTATATCCCTGTGAAATAACGTGTAGTAATTTTATGACCACAGCAACGTTCGTCATTGTGAATACCCAAAAAGAAAAAAAGTATGCTTTGGGATAACTAATCCAGGGGGTTGCTGGTCCATAAAGGATAAAAGCCCTAATAGTACCATAAAAGTTGTCCTCTAGCTCAAGGAATAAAGGCTAATGTGGGTGGAGCAGAAGCCTGTCAAAAGTTCTGTCACTGCTGATCATTCTGAAGTTCCATGCAGTCATGGAATCATGGCAATAGCAAATAATGCCAACACAATACACTATGTAGCCATTTGACAAGATGGCAACTGTTCAATAGGGTGAGCTAGATTATTCCAAAGTGGGCTGCAAAAGCAGATGTTAATTGTCATCGTTTTCTTCTGTTAAGGGTTTTAAAAAGAAAACTTTGACATCAGCTGGAGCGTAATTTGGACCTTTGTGCTTAGCTTTATTCACCCTTGTAGTTGTGGTATTCCTTAATGAGAATTTTGACACTGACTTCAATTGGAGCACAACTAGATGCAAAATCCCTCTAGAAAAAATGAGTGTATTCAGTTTTTAACTGACCATTTCTATGCATAAAATGAAACAGGAAGCAGTTATCTGTTTTCTAACTTCATTCTGAAAACCAGTTGAAATTTTGTTTATTAATCAGGTGAGGCCAATTTTGGAAAAAGAAAAGATTTAACTGTAACAGTGTGTTTTAAGCAAAGTAATACATTAGCGGCTCATTAAGTGCCTTCCACATACCCTGCTGGAACCCTGGATGCTTTGAAAGGTGTAGTACTTTCAGGATACTGTGGTGTGTGCTGGGAACTTGCTACAGCTGCTAAATGTACGTAGCCAGTGCTCCTTCCAGTGCAGCCATCTGGGGAGTGAAGGATGCTCTTTTCTCAGCCAGTCATGGTCCCTGCTAGCAGCACTAGTGGTCCTCTCTTGTACACTCCGCCCCCCTTCCCCCCCCCACCGCCCCAGTCTGTCCATGGCTGTCTCCTGTGTGAATATACTAGAGGGAAAGAGGCATTTTGTTACCTTTTCCCCTCTCTGATGCACCCACTCAAGTGCCCATAATTGGCCCTCTGAGTTCAGGCAAGGATTTTAGTTATTGAATACTCCAGCCCAGATTCTCTTCTTTGCCAAGACCCATGATTTTATTATGGGATTGGTGTGAGGGAAGCTGTCAGGGAGTCCATTACAGCTCTCTGGTTTCTTGTGGACAGTTGTGCCAGCAACAGCCCTGGTGCAGGTTATAGCAGCCTAGGCTCCAGGTAGTGGTCCTTAAAGGGCAGCATTCTAGCTGGTGAGAGAGTGCCGTGTGCATTGGCCATACCCCAGCTATTCCCTGATGTGTCTTTTCCCCTCTCTTTGAACCAGATCCAAGTGGGGTGGGGATGGGCCAAGGACAGTGTGTGCCAGCTCTGTGCCAGCTCTTTCATACTGAGAGAATAATCAGCTGGCCAGATTCAGCTGGTTATTAGAAGGGAAAACAAACCATATTCTATTCAGGATCTCATAACACCATTATCATTATAATAGATAAGCACCTTCCCAAAGTGCATTAGGTGATATGACTAGTATTAGTCACATGTTTTATTCTCACACTCTGTCTGTCTGTTTCATAACCTGGGGTAGATATTGTGGGCGATTTTTATTTCTATTTAATTTCATATGTACACTGTGGTATGTGTTTACATTAGCAAAACAAAGGTCAAAGAAGTATGCCGTGCTCATGCTCTAGCTGTTGCTCTTGGAGGAGAAGGTGGTTTTGTTTTGTAGTGATTCTTACTTCTTGTGGGAGTTGATTCACAGTCTTGGATAGACCCCTTGAGAAAGCTCTGTCTCCACAATCCATACTTAACCTTGCTAGACCACAGCATTTGAGGCCCTGTATTCAATGGTATGAAACCTGGAATTCCTATAGATATATTTTTCACTTTAAATTTTTATAGTTTTGGTTGAAAGTGATTAAAAACAGCTCTAGAAAAGGAAGTGCTTTGGAGTCATAAAACTGATACTTGAATCTCCTTCTTTATAGTTATATGGAATGGGTAAAGCAATTTGGATAAAAAAAATAACTGACCTGAAAATAAACAAAGCCCCGAACTAATGTCAGCTACTTGCAGGTTACTGCAAAAAGAAGAACAGGAGTACTTGTGGCACCTTAGAGACTAACAAATTTATTAGAGCATAAGCTTTCGTGGACTACAGCCCACTTCTTCGGATGCATATAGAATGGAACATATATTGAGGAGATATATATACACACATACAGAGAGCATAAACAGGTGGGAGTTGTCTTACCAACTCTGAGAGGCCAATTAATTAAGAGAGAAAAAAAAAACAAAAAAAACTTTTGAAGTGATAATCAAGCTAGGCCAGTACAGACAGTTTGATAATAGGTGTGAGAGTACTTACAAGGGGAGATAGAGTCAATGTCTGTAATGGCTCAGCCATTCCCAGTCCTTATTCAAACCGGAGTTGATTGTGTCTAGTTTGCATATCAATTCTAGCTCTGCAGTCTCTCTTTGGAGTCTGTTTTTGAAGTTTTTCTGTTGTAATATAGCCACCCGCAGGTCTGTCACTGAATGACCAGACAGGTTAAAGTGTTCTCCCACTGGTTTTTGAGTATTTTGATTCCTGATGTCAGATTTGTGTCCATTAATTCTTTTGCGTAGAGACTGTCCGGTTTGGCCAATGTACATGGCAGAGGGGCATTGCTGGCACATGATGGCATATATCACATTGGTAGATGTGCAGGTGAACGAGCCCCTGATGGTATGGCTGATGTGATTAGGTCCTATGATGATGTCACTTGAATAGATATGTGGACAGAGTTGGCATCGGGCTTTGTTACAAAGATAGTTTCCTGGGTCAGTGGTTTTGTTCAGTGATGTGTGGTTGCTGGTGAGTATTTGCTTTAGGTTGGGGGGTTGTCTGTAAGCGAGGACAGGTCTGTCTCCCAAGATCTGTGAGAGTAAAGGATCATCTTTGAGGATAGGTTGTATGCTCTCTGTATGTGTGTATATATATCTCCTCAATATATGTTCCATTCTATATGCATCCGAAGAAGTGGGCTGTAGTCCACGAAAGCTTATGCTCTAATAAATTTGTTAGTCTCTAAGGTGCCACAAGTACTCCTGTTCTTCTTTTTGCGGATACAGACTAACACGGCTGTTACTCTGAAACTTGCAGGTTACTGGGACTGATTCATTATAAGGAATGGTGCAGGTGGACTCCCTCAGTATACTCTGATAGCCAGAATGTACCTCAAATTAGAGAGAGAGAGAGAGAGCGCCTTTAGAATAAGAAAGTGAGATCTTTGAGGCTGGTCCGTATGGGTATTCCAGTGAGGATACACATATGCTCCATGTGCCTGAGATTGGAAGATCTTGCTAATAGTGTCCCTTTTCCCATGCCTGCTCTCTTTGTCTCTTCATGCTCTGATCCAAGGATTTAAGAGGCATTATGGACCAATCATATATCATTTTCCTTCTTACCTTTGCATGGTCTGAGACAGAACCTTTCAGTGTCCGTGGACTGATCCTCCAGCACCACTCCTGTAAATATTTTATTAAAAAACCCTATAAATGTTGTGAATACTCCTTGTAGTTAGTTAGATTCCAGGGAGCACCCCCTTCCACCATTTCCAGTATGGTACTCTGATTATGTCAGTATGCCAAGCTTCAGGAACTGTATCTCCTGCCCCCATTTTTTTCCAGTCAGCGAAAAACACCAGAAGTGCCTCTACTGCTTTGAAGATCTCATATCACTGCTAAGTGCAGTATCTGCTGCTCTTTTCTTCCCTGAACCCATCAATAGCAGGAATTCAGACCCTGGAAAGACCTTATGGAGCAAACTATGAAAGTCTGGTCAGATCCAGTCCAGGAGGACCCCCACTGTACAGAGGTCTGAGGTGTCGAGCAGTGTGACATCTAGCACTACCACTTCAGACATAGGTAAACAAATGTCGAGCAAAGGATTCTTCATCTCAGACTCACCATGAGGGTAACAAAACCTCTCTAACAATGAGAAATAAATCCCCCTCAAGATCTACTTCTAAGAGGAGAGGTGCATCCCCTATATGCTCAAGGTCAGGGAACTTGTAATGCCCAGTTCCAGGAGACTCTAAAACCTATCAAGGTTATAGATTCATAGATTCATAGATTATAGGACTGGAAGGGACCTCAAGAGGTCATCGAGTCCAGTCCCCTGCCCGCATGGCAGGACCAAATACTGTCTAGACCATCCCTGATAGACATTTATCTAACCTACCCTTAAATATCTCCAGAGACGGAGATTCCACAACCTCCCTAGGCAATTTGTTCCAGTGTTTAACCACCCTGACAGTTAGGAACTTTTTCCTAATGTCCAACCTAGCCCTCAGGAAAAAGTTCCTAACTGTCAGGGTGGTTAAAGACTGGAACAAATTGCCTAGGGAGGTTGTGGAATCTCCGTCTCTGGAGATATTTAGATAAATGTCTATCAGGGATGGTCTAGACAGTATTTGGTCCTGCCATGCGGGCAGGGGACTGGACTCGATGACCTCTCGAGGTCCCTTCCAGTCCTATAATCTATGAATCTATGAATCTATAACCTTGATAGGTTTTAGAGTTATGGTATTGAACAGCAGGCTTCAAAGAGTAAGAATGTCTCCACTTAGGCTCTGTTGGCAGGACCAGGACCATCGGTACTAAGTAAAGTAAGGGCATGAACCTCGACTGGTATTGATGAAGGACAGACAGTTAGCCCATACATTGTTGGTGCTGACACCAAAGGTTCACAGAGGCAGATCTGATCGTTGTGACAAATACACCATTTTGGAAGACACCACCATCCTGCTGGATCCGAGTCTTACATGAGAGATTCTGACACCATTGGTCCATAAACATTATGTAGGACACTGTTCTTCTATTCTATCTACCAGTTAGGGTTGCTTCTCATCAAGGATTAGGATGGCACCACCGTTAGAGATGAGCCTCACTTTTTTCTTTGTTGGGCAAGTCTGATATGGGAGAAGGACTCTCATCACCTCCTCCAAGGGATGTAGGCTCAGATAGAGGTTCTAGAATCTCCTTGGGTCCTGTCAAAACCCTATAAAATAGGATTATCTCTCGCCCTTCCCCAGAACCTGTGTTTGTGCCTGGGAGTTGACCCCAATCCATGATGTATACCTCTCACTGGCTGTATTTCCCCTATGTATATTATCCCAAATCCATCCTGTCCCACTGAGAATGTTACCATCCCTCTCCCCTGAGGGACCAGCCTGAATCCCTCCTGGAGTCCATTGAGAAAGAAGAGCCAGATATAGCTGTACTGTTGGTACCATTGGGTACATCATCTTCCTCTCTTGACAAGGCAGTTGCTTGAGCATCACCATCTCCACTAGATAATCACAAACAGTTTCAGGAGTTATTAGGAAGGATTGCTGATCCCCTTCAGATCCTCTTGGGGGAAGTTCAAGGGTCATCCCGCAAACTCCTGGACATTTTACAGAGTACAAGGAGCACCCTCTACAAAGGGAGCACTCCCAATCATTGAGACTATTCTAGAACTGATCAAAGTGTGTAGCACACCCAGCAACATGTGCATCCACTCCAAAGAGGGCAGAGAAGAGAGAATTTGTTCTTCCCAAGGGAGAATTTTTCTTCACACATCCTGCCCCTAAGCCCCTGGTTGTTCAGGCTCCAATGAAGAGGAGTAGGTGAAAACATATTAGATTTACCCCTTCAGACAAGGCATCTAAACATTTGGACCTTCTAGACAGAAAAATATTCAAATGTATCAGTCTCCAATTCCATATTGCCAATGATCAGGCACCCCTCAGAGACATAGCTATAGCAATGGAAATTCTAAGTGTGGACCAGGCCTAGTATTTCACACTAATTAATGTCTCTCTCCTCTCTGGTGATTTAGATAGTTACAGATGTTTACAATGCAAATGTTTAAAGATTGCCTTATGTTATGGGATACAGATATTATAAGTGAGATTAATGCATGCAGCAACTTACAAGCATTCCATAAAGTTTAAACACTAAGCAATTTTTAAAAAATAATACTGTTTTAAGCATACTTAAACACAGGTGAGCCAAACTGGTTCTAGCTATATACTGGTCAGTGTTCAGTCAAGACCTAGGGGCCTTGGCATGAGCTTGTACCTGGTCTGCCAGTAGTATACTGTACAGGGCTTCTACATGCCCAAGTGGTGCCTTCCTGTCTATGCTGCTATTTTGAGTAGTATAGTGTTTTGCTGCCTCTCCACTTCCAGAGTCTTTCCTCACTGTAGGAAAAGTATCTGGCAGCGGGGAACGTTCTGGCATCTCCTTGCTGCCAGAGCCTTACCTCATTGCCTTCCCCCTGCGAGAGCATTTCACTGCCATGTGTAGCTATATACCACAGTGTGGATGCAGTCTGCTTTTCACTGCACCATGTATCTACACATACCTTTTATCCCACCGCCAGTGGCCTATGATTCAAGGCAGTCACCCTGGCACTCACAATCTCATCTCTAAAGAGAAACAAATGGTTCAACACTCATAACGTGAAAGGTGCCTATCATCATACAGACATCTTCCCCTCCCACAGGAGGTTCCTGATGTTCCTGATAGGTGCAAACAAGAGTATTTATTTATGAAAGTACTTTCAGTAGTGGTAGCTCCCTTCTAGTGCAATTATTTGATAGATTTTCCATACCTAGACTATTGGATTTTGACATGAAAGTCTCAAGTGGAGGTAATGATAATAAAAACATCCATTTTAGGTCTGACATATAGATTTCACTGGAGCAACTCTAGACTAAGTATTTGACTGGGTATTAAACCTACAGCAGATACGTTCAAATCAGTTAAAGCCATTCTTAATAAAAGCAGGAAAGAATCCATCCAGAAGTGTTACTTAATGAAATGGAAAAGGATTTCTATATGGACTCAGTGTCACCATATGTCCCCAGAAACAATAGAGATTTCAACTATTTTAGATTAGATTTAGAAACAATAGAGATTTCAACTATTTTAGATTATCTTCTCATGTTAAAAACTCTGATATTTCACTTAGGTCCCTGTGGGTTCATTTGGCAGCAATTAGAGTGTGCCACTCTTCCATTGACAATTGCTCCATATTTATGCATTCAGTCACTGTGCGATTTTTAAAAAGGCTTGCTCAGAACCTTCTCTCTGCTAGCCAACCCTGCTCCGACACGGGATCTCAACTTGGTCCTCTCAGCACTGACAAAACCACCATTTGAACCACTAGCAATATCCTCACTTTACCACTTATCTCTGAAGGTAGACTTTTTGGTGGCCATCACTTCAGCTAGAAGAGTACGCAAACTAGGGATCCTTATGGCCAAGCCACAATATTCTATATTCCATAAGGATAAGATTTCATTATGACTGCACCCTAAATTCATTCCCACCATAATTTTGGACTTCCACATAAATCATATTATACACTTACTGTGTTCTTTCCTAAGCCTCATATGACCACTGAGGATCAGAGACTCCATTCCCTGGCCATTCTATCTTTAGACAGCAAAATCCTTTGGAAGATCTCCTAGTCTGTTTATGGCTCTAGCAGAGCACATTCAAGAGAAAGCAGTATCTTCAAAGTGGATTTCGGGGCTATATCTTTTTCTGCTACCAGTTCCAGGTGCTCTTCTGCTTTATGGAGTGAAGGCCTACTCCACCAGAGCAAAGGTCTCTTCAGGAGCTTTGCTTAGGGAAGTGCGTAGCATGTAAAGCTACCATGTGGAGTTCTATTCACAAGATCCTATGCCATGGAATAAATCTCCTCATCTTTTGCAGCCTTTGGGTCAGCAGTTCAGCAGTCATCAAACCACAGAGATCCTCTCTCCCTCCTCCATCTTGACTGTTGTTCAGTGGAATACACATAGAGACCAACACTCAAGAAACAAAGATTACTTATCTTCCATAACTGGAATTCTTCAAGCTGTGTGGTCCCTATCTCTAGTCTACAGCCCTCATCCTCCAATCCCTCTGTTTAGGATTATGGAGACCTGATTTGTGGTAGGGAAGGACCTGGAGAGTCGATTGCACTGCACGATTCTTTATACCTTTATATTGGAACATAAGGAAGGAGAGAGAGAGAAAGAGAGGGTGCAGACCAGTGGAATCTACTAGCAAGAATCTTCCAGTCTCAAGCACATGTGTACCCACAGTGGAATATAGATAGGGACCACACATCTCGAAGAGCTCCGGTTATGGAAGGTAGGTAACCCTTTTTTTTTCATCTTTGCATAGAAAATACAAAATGAACTTATCAAAATATGAACTTATCAATTTTTGATCATATTTGTTTATGAAAGTTAGCTTGTCAGGCTCTGATGCCCATTTCGCAATAATACCTTTAAAATGTCTATGTGGATAAAACACAGGTTTATCTTACCAGAAGATTTTTCTCACAAATGATGATAAATAATAACCAACCTAATAGGTAAGCTAATTTGATGCAATGGTTAAACAGCGTGAAGGCCAGTAAAACCTTTTGGAAAGGTTATGGCCACTATTAAATCAAGTAACCCACTTAAAGAATTTTTTGAAATTATTACATTTATTTTAGGAAGTGTTGCTGTGAGAAGAGATATAAGAGATTGTCAATGTCAAATAAAAGAATTTGTTGGACTGTTCTACATATTACAATCACAGGCAAATTTTGTGCAGGAATGGGAGCAGATAGCTCAGGAAACATTTTGGAATATGAAACTTTTGCAGAAGTTCAGATCTTAGGTTTTGCTTCAGGTCTATCTCACTGCAAAATCAGTGCAATGAAATTGTTCATGGTTTCATACTGCTTGGAACGTGCATGGATATACAGTTCTGTGTTTAAGAAGCATATTTTCATCTAGTGTAATTCTAACTCAAGATACTAGAATGTTCTTCTACTTGTATAATAACAATACAAGCATATCGTCCTAATCCTCTAACACTTTTGCTGGCTCCCTCTTAGTTCCAGGATACAGTTGAGAATAAAGCTTTCCTTGGGCTGTATTGTGCCTCCAAGGTCCAGGCACTGAGAGGGCCTTCTTCCTCTGGATCTGCTTTGCCCCAAGTGGAAGGAAGAGGTGGGAAGCAGAGTCAAGCACCACCGTATACCATTTCCCCGCTTCCTGCAACCCCATGAAGGACTCTTTGGGGGACAGAGTTCTGTGAAGGGGAAAGAGAAAGAGGTTTACATTCCTGGAGCAGAGAAAGGCTGGGACTGGGTTGAGACAAAAAAGACCCAGAGGAGGCTGCCTCTTTCTCAAGCAGATTACTAAGAAAATTGTAACAGAGCGGCAGGCTTATATTGCCTTTTTTCTAATTCCATTCAGGACAACCCCATTTTAAGAGGAAGATTGGTGACAACTGAGGTCTGTGGAGGCTCTAGTTGTACAAATCCTATTGGAGCTGCATTGCCAAGGAGCTGGGCTGAGAGGGGTGAATAGAAGGCAGAGACAGTGCTAAAGCACTTTGTGCCAATTGCCCTTGCTTCCTAAGGATCACCTAAATTTGTATGTGTTTCAGGGGTGGATTGGTGGCCCATTACAGATCACATCAAACCCTTTTTTTCTCCTCACCCTCGAATATGTTGGGAGTAACTCTAGGCAAGCCTTGAGGAGCCCTCCAGCAGGCTTTGCACTGCAGTATTTAGGTAAAGAAAGATGCTATGGACCCTTGTCTTTCATCTCCACAAATTTGCTCCAGTCTAAGACACAGACCTATCTCCTTCCAGTAACCTTGCAACTACCCTCTGTATGTTCCCAGGGCCGGCTCTAGGTTTTTCCCCCCCCAAGCAAAAAAATTTTTGGCTGCCCCTCACCCCAGTCCTGGGCTCTCACCCCCCCACACTAGTGCCCTCCCCCACCTGCACCCCCTGCCGCCCCAGCCCTGGGCTCTCTCTTCCCCATCCCACCCACACCCCCTGCCATCCCAGCCTTGGGCTCCCCCCCCAGTGCTGACTCTGCCTGCTCCCACCTCGCCTCCAGCCAGTCCGGCGCTAGGAGGGTCAGGGTAAGCAGTGGGACTCCCGGCCACACTCAGCCCAAGGTCCCTCCAGCCAGGGCACCCGCCTCCAGGATTGGCCGGGACCCAGGAGGGCAGAGCTGTGGGACCACCTGGCAGGGGACTGAGGAGCCGGGGCAGGGTAGCCCCAGAGGGAGCGGAGCCCTGGAGAGTAGGACGCGGGCCCCACACGGCAGCACCCCACCCTCTATGGCCCCGCTGCTGCTGCTGTTGCTGCTTCTGGCCGCCCTGCCGCAGTCCCTGGGTGGCTCGGGCCGCTTCGCCCAGCCCCAGCTGCGGCGCTGGGGGGTGGCCGCTCTGCGGCACCTGCAGGAGGCTCCATGTGCCCTGTGGGGTGGCCCCCAGCCCGAGTGTTCCCCGCTCGGAACCTGCCCGGCCCAGCCAGAAGTATGGGCACTGCTCCCCCATGGCGCGAACTGCAGTGGCCCCAGGGCGCCCCCCGTGCAAGACGCACTGCTGCTGCCAGGGCCAGCTCTAAGCTTTTGTCACCCGAAGCAAAAAAAAAATAAGATGGCCGGAATGCCGCCCCTGAAAATGTGCCACCCCAAGCATGTGCTTGGTTTGCTGGTGCCTAGAGCCGGCCCTGTATGTTTCACAGTCTCAGGACTATTGGGGGTAAATGCTATCACCTCAGTAGCTTATGCTTCCTGAAACTGTTATTCATGTGGTCACTGAGGCTTTATCTTATCAAATCTCATTTTTAAATTAATCTTTTTACTCTTGCTCATATCATTTAAATTGTGATCTCGTCCCTAATTACTTTTCTATCTTAGACTATATGAGACGTCTTTATACTCCCATGTACTCCTATGATCTGATGGCTTCAGTAAGTGCCAGGAAATTCTTTATTACTTAAATCTCCAAACCTTTACTTAGCCCCATAAAGTCACTAAATGAGAAAAAATTTGAAAAAAAAAAATTAGCATGTGAGACTAAAGGGTTTCTGGAACACATTGGTGAAGTCTGATTTTTTCTGAAGAACTTGAACAGCTATTGATCCCATAGTTTCATTCTACATTCTCCAAGCAGTTGTTCTGCTTCAGCAAGAGTGGTTCCTTCTGGATATTCAGTTTGCCATTGTATCACAGCCTAAGGATCCATAACTTGTTCAGTCATAAAAACTCAATTAATTAATAAGAACAGCTATTATATTGGATAAGGGGAGAGCAATAGGGACACAAAGCGATGAAGAGGGCTATATAAATCCAAATAAAACTGGTTTAATTTGTGGGAGGACACATCTTTTATAAAAAGTGATGCCTCATAAAACTGACCCAGGTGGCCAATGCTAGACATATACTTTCTGTGTGTGTAATAAGGGTTTTGATGGGGTAAGTTGTAGCTTTATGCTAGGTACTCTTAGGCCCTTTAATTTTAATGAACACACATTTCATTGCCAGAACACTCTTTTTCCAAGAGTAACTTTCTTATCAGATTGATTTACACTGCAGTAGATACAGGTGCTTCTCACTTCGGCTTCTATTTTCTTGAACTATAGCCCTTAGTAGCAAGCATCAGCTATTGAAGATACAGTTTGAAATAAAGCTATATAACTGGATGTCAAATCTCCTTCCTTCAAGCAGCAGACAGAATTCTAAGAGGGGCATTCCTGACCAAAGACACTTCAAAATAATGAAAGGAATCTTTAACCTGTGAATCCCTGTAGGATAAATTAGAAATATCTCAACATACATTATTGGTGACTTAGAAATATTATAAACCCAGGTTATGACTCCTTAGATCTGACTTTTTTAACAAACAAACAAAATGACTCATTTGTTTGAGTCTATAATTGGGGTAATATTATATTACACACACACACACACACACGTAAATAAGGAGCATCTCTACTGAAGTCAGTATAACTACATCAGAACTGAGCCTTTCATCTATAGAAGCATGTACTGGGGAACAGAACAGGTGGGAGGGGCACAGCTGGAGCTGAATGCAACTAACTTCAAAAAGGTAAAACATTTATTAATTTAAACATGTTAAATACAGTGCACATTCTCATAACTGTGGCTGCAGTTGCCACAGAGACATCATACAGTTGCAAAGGGAGGGCACTTGTTCTACAAGACAATATCTTTATTCAAATGCGATCTACATTCTGAAAAGGATTGAGGGCCTCTGAAAGCTGTAGCTATATTATTTCAAGTGTAAAAAAGAAAATTGTGCTACTTGTTTCATCTCTGGAATCTGGGTCAAGTAGAAACTCTGTCCTTGCAATTTGGAAGTCAGATCTGGAAAATCAGATTCTTTGTCTTATTCACTAGGCAAACATATTGCCATTGGCAAAGAAGAATGACTTAATCTCTTCCAAGGGTTACTGAGGCCAAAGTATATTCATTTTCTATAAAAAAAACCTCCCCATATTTGTACATTAATTTATTGTACATTTTCTTCAGCAAAAAATAATAATAATAATAAAACACAGCCCTTAAAATATTTGTATCTGATGATCTCATAAATCTCCTCACAAACATAAACTACTATACTTTACAATACCCCTGTCATGTCACTGTTACATGGTGATACCTATTCTACAGTGCATGATGGGCTTTGAGTTTTAAAAGCATTTTCCTTTACAGGTAATCTGAAAAGCCCAGCTACTGTAGTTTTCAGTGTCTGGGTGGGGTGAATGGAGTGGAATGCCATCTTAAGTACAGAGAGTATTATTCTTGTCACCTGATTATTTAATATAATATTGTAACTTTGAATATAAAACTTGTTAAAGCATTAATAGTGTTTTTAAACATAACATCTTTAAATGTCTCTATCTGTAATGTTTACAACTACAAGTGAGCTTACAGATGAGACAGAACTAACCATAAGCAAAGATGTCTTCTCAGAGTATAACTTTGCAAATTCCACCCTTAACTCAGAGGTCTAGCATTGTTTGTTTACCAAATCAATATATTTGGTAAACTTGCTCTAGTGTACAGTATACAAATGAGTTCCTATGTCTCCAATTTCTGTTAGTGTATTGACAATGTATTTTTGCCTTCCAGATCTTGCCTTTCTCAGCTGTATATAATACGTAATGTTGAACGAAGCCTTCAAATTCAAGCTAGGCAAGAAAAAATATGCCAATCCCCTGAAGCTTGTGAGAAAAGCGAACAGTTGATTGTTTGACGTATTTAATCTGTTGCATTTGCACAATCTATTAGTTATATTAAAAAAGTAAAACAGACATTTTGCCCTTTTTCCTCATATTTTATATGCACTATAAGCTGGAAATTTATAAAACACTATTTCTGCAGAGATTCAGATGGCAGAAAGATAGGCTCATAACATGTGTAAGCCTGGCATCTTTGGTTCCCTTGGTTCAAATTTGGCTAAAGTCTGCCTCTCACGATCAGTTTAAAGATGACCTGGAAAGGAAAATAGATAGTTCAGTTTTGCTGCTGTATGGTGTATACACATGATCTGAATGAGCTTTGAATTTCATATTTTTATTTTACCTTAGAAATATCACATTTGTTCTATCTTTTTATCTGGAGAACTCCTTGAAGAAGTAGAGAACAAGAATGGAAGTTGTTAGGCCTCATTTGAACGTATGGGGACTCTATTCCTTTCACAAAGTGAGTGTTTGTCCCAAATGTTTCTTAGTTGTAATTAAATATGCTCTTAATTTTAAAAAAAAGGGAACACAGGGAGGTTGTAACACTGTGTCTAGCACCCCAGCACCCCTTTGTGGCCAGAGGAGTATCTGCAGTGCCCTTCCCTATTTTCCCCTTCTTCCAGACTCCTTAAACAAAATTTTGTTAGAGTTTCATGCATCCACTCACAGCCCTTCTTGGGGTTTGCTTGTTTTTATTAAAACAAAATTCCAGAAAGAAACCACAAAAACAATTCTTCCACCCAGCCTTAGGCTGGGTACAGCCCCTCCTTTCTGAGCTGCAGTTTAAGCAGCTAGAGGAGATGCAAGGCCTGGCCTGCCTTCTTCTACCCAGCCCCATCTCTCTTCTTCAGGGTCCACTACAGTATATCCTTTCTCCCTACAGCTTTACTCTACAGTTCCCCTTCTTCCTCTGCCTACTCTGCACTCCCTCTGATCCTTTATAGCCTGGATATAGCCCTGCTCCTTTAATTGGCTCAGTTGGGAGCACCTGCTCTGTCACAGGGGCACTGGATCTATTTCAATCTTGGGGGCCAGTCAACCTGTGATAGAGGGCTAAAAAACCTCAGTAACAATCATTTTCTTTCTTCTTTACTCAGATTTCAATCACCTACTAGTTTAAGTTTTCCAAGGAGTCTTGAAACAAATACAGGTAAGTCAATAATGGATATTTGTAATGTAGAAGGCAAGCAGAAAAAAACTCTTCCTAAAGAAACATGAAATGTAATACCATCTGAAGTACAGAGATTATTAGTCTTGTCACCTGATTATATAATATAATATAATATAATATAATATAATATAATTAATAATAAAGCAAGAAAGGACACTGACCTCTATTTTATGTTTTAATTTGCAGGTCACCTTGTAGAGATGGACCAAACAGATTTTCTAATATACAGATACTAAATATTAGAGGAGCTCTCTCCCTAAATGCTTGTCCTTGAATAACAATGCAGCATTACAACAGTGGTTAGCTGGCATGTTCTTCAGGGGAATTCTGCATTCAATTCCCAGAATTTCTGAGTGTGAAATTAATTGGCTGTTCACCGTGTCTAGGTGAATTATTTATTAATTATTATTATTTTATTATAATATTTTGTTACTTTTATATTGAGGTAGTGCCTAAGAGCCCCAGTAATGGACATGAATGCCCAAATCTGGTGGCACTAGGACCCCTGGTGGTGCCTCTCCTTCCCACCACCATGTGGCCTTCGGGGAAATCTGCAGTGGGGGAGCCAGCCGTAGACTCCAGCTGGTAGCAGCAGCATCAATTGAAGTAGGAACCTTTGGTTTTTTGGACATATGGAGAACTTTCTACTGTTTTGCCTGGATTTTCTCTGCCCCATGCTGATTGGCTGTTTTCTCCAACCTTCCCCCTCCCTCTCCCTCGCAGTCTCTTCACCAGAGCTTCACGCCTCCTTACTCTCCCTTGCCCTGTTGCCCCACCTCCTATGGCCCCTTTTCTTTCCATTCAGCTTATCCTTCTGAACTACTCCCCACCCCTCAGAAATTATAGAACTAACAGAACGTGCTGCATTACATGGTTCCCTCTGCTTGTGTGTTCAACCCCTTAACCTACCCTGTCTGTCATGTCATAAGCATATCAGGGCAGGGACCATGTACTGTAGAGTGCACAGTGGGGCTGCATTCTTGGCTGGCCTTTAGGCACTAGCATAATAAACATGATGAAGGACCCCATTGTGCTAGGCACTGTACAAACATATAACAGCAAGATAGTTCCTGCCCAGAGAGCTTACAATCTACTTGTTTTGTTTGATTTTTGGTACTTTTATGCATTAACTATATTGTGGGGAACATTATCTGATTCTTTATTTTTAAGAAAAATGTCTAGAAGGGCCACTTCCATGCCTTGACATAAAGAAACACAGCTGAGGAGCACTGCATCAGCAATTTTTCATCCAGTCTTGAGGAACTGAACTGTTAAACATGTTCCCTGTTCTGAGGTAGGCGGAGGAATCTAATACAGTACTCCAGGTGAGGTTTTGAGTATTTAGAGAAAGGGGAGAGCAGAACCAGTAGATGCAGCCAGACATCAGATGCAGCACTCCGTAACTAATGAACAAGGAGCACTATATTAGATTCTCAGCCACACTGGCCATCTTTGCTGCTGCACCCACTCAATAATGAAACACCAGGCCAGATTCGAATATTACCTCCCCGCAGAGTAGCTGCATTGACTTCTGTAGAATTACTCCAGAAAATCCTCCATGGGTAAAGGAGAATTTTAAAGATACAGGACTGTAGGAGCAAAAGGGGGTGGAGGGGGAAGAGGTGGGAAGTAGAAAAGGATAGAAGAAATGGGATAGGAGGGGAGGAAGGAGTAAGAAGCATGGTAGGCAGGGAGAGTGAGTATGGGCGGCTGTGGAACTGGGATGGTAGAAGAAAGGCAGCTTAAATTTGAAGTGTGACATCCAACTGCAAACATGGAAAGTCAGGCATTCTAGTTTCAATTGTGATTCTGATGCCAAGAGGTGACTGCACAAAACTGCTGTGACTAATGGTAAATCCACTGCTTTTCAATATGGTGGTGTTGCCCAGCTAGGTATGATATTGAGGGAATATATACCTTTTCTAAAGCAGCAGCTCTAGCTATAGCATTGCCTCCTGGGAGTTGTAGTTAGGTACTTAATATTCCTGTTCAATTCTGTGGATTGTGCTTCTTGGCTGAACTACCTTTCTCATGATGCACAATGGTCTCACCTCTTCTTGAATCCTATGGAGCACTGCAGGCCTGGGTGATGTAGTCTGGCCAGGGAGATTAGTCAGTAGAGGAAAAAGGACTTATGAGGCACTGAAGCTAGAACTCCCACAGGGCATTGTGGCAGCATTTCCAAATTGAAATATTTGGTTTTTGGCCAAAGAACAAAAGACTTTTGCTTTGCGAGTATACAGCTCTTTGACTTTTTTTTTTTTTAAGGTCAGAATTTTCCATGGAAAGCAGATACTCTCTACAGAAAAAATAATTTGGTTGCAAACACAATTGTTTGTTGTGACAGTTGTACAGTTTTGACAGAATTTTTTTGGTTAACCCTATTTATCATCATTATTTTGTCTCCCAATTGCTTTGCTCCTGTGTTCAACTTGTCTTTACTCTCATCATTGTTGTGGCTGACAGGGAAGTCAAGCTTCCTCAGATTGCATGCTTTCAACAAGCTAGGATTTGAGTTAATTTTACTTTGTCACTGTAGGCTGGGCACTCCACTTTGCTCCTCTGCAGCTCTGCACAAGAATAGATGTTACTTGCATGCATATTCACAGTTAGAGCAGTGAAACAGGAGATGACCTTTAAAACTTTGTTCTAAAGTGAGCACTGCTGTGATTAACATAGTGATATAATTTCATTTCCTAGGATATCTGTTCCAAACCAGTGTACAGTGCATTCGTTCTAACTTGCTAATTGGTTTGGTAGGTGTCTGAATAAAATATCTCCAGTGTACTGCCTGGTGACTTTAATAACAATGGGGTTTTTTTATTACCATGTATGAGATGTGGAAGATATGGAACTGATTCTAAAAGACAGACTGATCTCATATACACTGTTGTAAATTTGGAGTAGCTCCAATGGATTTTTTTCCTGAATAACACATCAGAATTTGGCCCCAAATACCTATAGGAGCAGGTCTCTTAGCCATGTGTGGAAGAAGAGTACCTTATATTACTTGTCAAGATCTCTTTAGACAATTAGGGATTGATTCCAATCTCTCACTGTTTCTATGTGGACAAAACTCCATTAAAGTCAAGAAACCTAGTTCTTCACTGTGTTACTCTTCAGATTTATGCTGGTGTAGCTCCATTGAAACCAATTGGAGTAGTTTAGTGGAGAATCAGAGCCAGATGCAGTTACTTCCAATTAACGTATGTAAGATCAGAATTAGACCCTTAAAGAGAAGTATTAATGGGCTCCAAAGGGAGTGTTATTCTGCTTCAACACCCAAGGATGCAGGGGCAGGTACCTGTTGGATTAACAAAGGATGCTGAATTTTCCCTAGAGAAAATACTATATAAGTAAAATTCAGAACTTTGGTAAGGGCACTGCCTGAGTGAACTCAGTTGGACTCTGAGACTTCACTAACCATTGAAAACAAACCATGAGTGGGGTGTGACAGAGGGAAGGGAGAAAGTGAAATATTAAAGGGACATTTGTTCATCAGACACCGACACTGTTAAGTGGGAAACTGAGGTGAAAGCCTACTGCCAGAGATACTGTGGGGGTGGGTATTTGTTGTTTGTGTAAATATATTGTTGATTTTTTGTCGCTGTGTTTTCCCAAATCAATGCTGTGTTGTCTTTCTCTATAATACAGTTTTCTTTACTTCATACACAGACTCCCTGCTTGTGAGAGGGGAAATGCTACTTGTTAAGGGTCACAAGAAGGGTATTTTATTTTTTCCCAGGTTTTGGGATGGGGTCTTGTGATGGTAGTAGTGTATAAATCTTAAGAGGAATCCCTAGATATTGAAGCTGGCCGTTTTGTTTGCCAACACCACCTGCTGAAGGCTTACACAATTAACATGAAACTCCTTTTTTGGATAAGGCCAACAACCCCTCACCCTCCTTTATTTCTTCCCAGCTTTTGATTCTCCAGTCCAGCTGCTAGCATTGCTTGAGCTACACAGCATGCTGCTAAAAAGGACAGCTAGGAATCTCCATTGCATAGGGAATACGCTAGTGGCATGATGGTGGTAGGATGGGGGTGTTTCTTGCTAGTGTAATGATTCCCAGGGGGATATTACAAGCTTGTGGATGTTAAACAGCTAATGGGATGCCTGAACGTGTGCAGAGGGATGGTTTGTCTCCCAGCTAGCCTTGGGATTGATGGAGAGGAGGACAGAAAAATGATGTAGGACAGGTCTACACTACAAACTAGAGCCCTGAGCAGGACTAGCGTAGAGCCCTGCAGCAGGACTGGGATCCTGTGGGTTCTGCAGGACCCACTGCCAGAATAGCGGGAGTCAGGGATTTCCCTACACCCCCCTGAATTTCCACAACAACCCCCCCGGTGGTCCAGTGGTCAACTAGTTACATTACAGTGTTGCCAATTTAATCATTGGTTGGAAACTTGAACTGAAACTGAAACATTAATACACACTTTAAAAGCACATACAGTATATGATAAAATACTTGTACCTGAAAAAGCATAAGTTTGAAAAGTATGAACAAAGACTACCTTCCTCACACAGCTGTTGTTTTTTATGAGACTGTTGGTGCATTCATTTCAGCAATGTTGGCCAACCTAATAATTTCAAATTATGATTTGTAAGCAAGGTCTCAATGAACTCTCCCAACAGCTAGCCCTCAGCTGTGGGGTGAGGGAGGAAAAGCTTCAGGACAAGACTGTATTTACATGAACTCACCTACTCGGCCTAGGTGTCCAGCAGACAGAGCTGTGTTGCTCAAATGATCAATTTTGGCTGGTGTTGGGTTACAAATCACTTTAGTATTGAATGTGGGGGTAATCATCGAATCATAGAACTGGAAGGGCCCTCGAGAGGTCATCTAGTCCAGTCCCCTGCACTCGTGCGAGGACTAATTTCTAGACCATTCCTGACAGGTGTTTGTCTATCCTGCTCTTATTTGAAAACTGTTATCATGTCCCCTCTCAGTCTTCTCTTTTCCAGACTAAACAAACCCAATTTTTTCAATCTTCCCTCACAGGTCATGTTTTCTAGACCTTTAATCATTTTTGTTGCTCTTCTCTGGACTCTCTCCAATTTGTCCCCATCTTTCCTGAAATGTGGCACCCAGAACTGGGCACAATACTCCAGTTAAAGACTAATCAGAGCGCAGTAGAATTACTTCTCGTGTCTTGCTTACAACACTCCTGCTAATACATTCCAGATGTTCCCTTTTTTTGTAACAGCGTTAAACTGTTGACTCATATTTAGCTTGTTGTCTACTATGACCCCCCAGATCCCTTTCTGCAGTACTCCTTCCTAGGCAGTCATTTCCCATTTTGTATGTGTACAACTGATTATGCCTTCTAAGTGTAGTACTTTGCATTTGTCCTTATTGAATTTAATCTTATTTACTTTAGACCATTTCTCCAGTTTGTCCAGATGATTTTGAATTTTAATCCCATCTCCTAGAACTGGAAGGGACCTTGAAAGGTCATCAAGTCCAGCCCCCTGCCTTCACTAGCAGGACCAAGTACTGATTTTGCCATAGATCCCTAAGTGGCCCCCTCAAGGATTGAACTCACAACCCTGGGTTTAGCAGGCCAATGCTCAAACCACTGAGCTATCCCTCCTATCCTCCAAAGCACTTGCAACCCCTCCCAGCTTGGTATCATCCTCAAAATTTATAGGTGTACTCTCTCTGTCATTATCTAATTCATTGATGAAGATATTGAACAGAACCAGACCCAGAGCTGATCCCTGCAGGACCCCACTCATTGTGCCATTCCAGCATGACTGTGAACCACTGATAACTACTCTCTGGGAATGGTTTTCCAACCAGTTTTGCATCCACCTTATAGTAGCTCCATCTACATTGTATTTCCCTAGTTCAGTGTTTCCCAAACATGGGACGCCGCTTGTGTAGGGAAAGCTCCTGGTGGGCCGGGCCGGTTTGTGTACCTGCCACGTCCGCAGGTCCGACTGATTGTGGCTCCCACTGGACGCGGTTCACTGCTCCAGGCCAATGGGAGCTGCTGGAAGCGGCGCGAGCTGAGGGACGTACTGGCCGCCGCTTCCAGCATCTCCCATTGGCCTGGAGCTGTGAACCAGCCTGGCCTGCCAGGGGCTTTCCCTACACAAGCGGCGTCCCAAGTTTGGGAAACACTGCCCTAGTTTATTTAAGAGAAGGTCATGGGGGACAGTATCAAAAGCTTTCTAAAATCAAGATATGACACGTCTACCACTTCCGCCCTATCCACAAAGCTTGTTACCCTGTCAAAGAATGACCATAATAATTATAATATATAATTAAATATAGAAATATGGTTATAATTCTCTGTACCTTTTCCAACTCCAATATATCTTATTTTGAGATGGAGCAACCAGAACTGCATGCAGTATTTAAGATGTAAGCATACCATGGATTTATATAGTAAAAGTGGTTTGCCAGGCCAATCAGCAAAGTCAGTGCTGACAAACTATGTGAAAAGGCTGCAAAACATCAATCCTCTGGTTTGCATCGACATGCAGAAAGCCTTCTAAGCAGTCATTGTCAAAGCCAATTTTAGAAGTACTTAATGAGGCTGTTAAAAATGCTGAGAGACAACACAGTTTATGCAAAGAAACATGGCTGTCACATCATACTTTCTATTTAAGCAGGAGATATCACCCACTACAAACTGGAGGCCAATGTTAAGTGCAATGTCATTTGTTAATCCTGAAGTTGGACATTGATTTTGATGAAGACCAGCAAATGCTCACTATCTTTCTGCAAGAAACTCAACTGACTGGTTAGAAGCATGCAGTGCAACAGTGAAAGATTGAGCAGTTGAAAAAATGAAGAACTCTCACCGCATTCAGAAAATGTGCATACATGGTTGATGAATGCACCGATGCAAATAGGTGTCAAGTATAAAGTCGTTGCCTATGTTATCTTGATGTCAGTGGTAGGCCAGTAGACGGATTTCTAGATGTTCAGATTATAGAAGACACATAGGCTGCATTTCTGACAACCCACATCTTAGAGGAGTTAAATGCTTGTCAATTGAACCCCCAAATGATGGCTGCTTGTGCATTTGATGGAGCTGCAAACTTCTCTGGAAGACATAGTGTAGTACAAGAGGAAAGTGTAAACCTAATCTCTGCTATACACACTACAGAAGCCATCTATTCCAACTAACACTAGTATGAGTTTCAGAATCTTCAAAAGACATTAAAAAAGCCATAAATTGTATGTCTTTGTTATACACTTTTTTTCAGCAAGAATCCAAAAGGACTGAACATCTTGGAAAACATAGAAGATAAACTGGGACTGAAGTTAAAATTAGTCCAACCAGGGAAAACCCGCTGGCTTTCTCATGAGTGATCCTTCGCTGTTGTCTTAAAATTACTGCAACCCATTATTATTGGCTGTGGAAAGTATCTACCGAGATGGGATGGATCTAAGTAGTGAGGTTGATGGACTACTTTTCCTACTCAGTTCAGAGAAGACATCACCATTCTCTCTTGTAAGTCTACCGATGAAACCACTTGGGTCATTAAACAATGCCATCCAGGCATCTGTTACAACAGCAGTAGATCTCTGTCCAGCTATAGAAGCTACACTTGGATCAATCAGAGAGAGAAAACATACTGGAAGAAGCAAAGACTTCAGTTCAGAAGTTGACTAATTAAGGCATTTATGCTGACTATGTAAGTGAAGAGGACAAGAAGTGTTTGTTAAGCCAGCTGAAAAAGTAAAGGACACAGACTTGAGTCTTACAACTGTACAACAGCAACTTCTGGATTCTATTCAACCTCCACATAGCTTTTACAGAGACCTGTCTTATAAAACATTGACAGTTGAGTGGAGTGATGGGGCTACCATATGATCAGGACAGAATAGAGAATATTATACAATGAACAAATGAAGATTTGACTTCAACTTATTCTTTATCATCATTAGTGGTTCAACCTAATCTTTTTGTTATGTTTCCTGGGATGAAAGAAGTGGGAATTCATCTCTTTCTACTTCCAGTCATGATAGCTACAGTTAGCCTTCTTTTTTCCTCCTTGAATAGAATGTTGTTTTCTGAAAGAAGTCACCTTCTGCCTCATCGTGAGCATATCATGAAGAACTGGAAGTAGAGGACACACGAAAAGCCACCAAAGATGAATGCACTGCATTCAAGAACTTCATTAACAGAATTGTGCAAAATTACAACAAGAAGCCTAGAAGGATGGAGATATAGTGCTTCATAGTAGGCTTGTGTAGCCAACTGTGGTTTTAAATGGTTTTAAAACATGAGTTAAATCTAATAAATATTTTTCAGTTTACTATGGTACCAAATAGCCCACCTTCCCCGTCACGGTCTCACCCCTCCATCGTCCTCTCCCCTCCCCCAGTATAATTGAACACTCCCCCTAATTTCAATTCCTGGGGAAAACACTGGCAGGTGTTGGTGGGAGTAGGACTAAAAAAAGTCCCGTGAAGGGCTCTACTACAAACTTACATTAGTATACCTACATCACTCAGGGGTATGAAAAATCCACACCCCTGAGTGAGGCAATTATATTGATCTAATACCTGGTGTAGACAGGGCTATGTTGATAGGAAGGGTTCGCCCATTGTCATAGCTACTGCTTCTTGTGGAGGTAGATTAACTACATTGATGGGAGAAGCTCTCCTGTCAGCACTGTAGTGCTTCATTGAAGATGCTACTGTGGTGCAGATGCACCGGTGCAGCTGCATTGCTGCAGGATTTTAAGTGTAGACCTGCCCCTTGTCTTTGCCTCCTTCCTGCTCTTCCCTTTTCAGACTCAGAAATGAAGTTATGTTGGTGGTGGTTGTGTTAGGACTAATCCCTGAAGGCTGCACAAGGTCTATATCTTTTTTAGCAGACTCCTTTCTTCATCCACTGCTACATCTCATTTGTTGCGTGAGCTGACGACTGGTAAAGACACTTATAATTAGTTCAAACCTTAATTAATATGACACACAGAGAGACTCGATGACATGCTTCCCAGACCTTGTGCAAATCTTTGGCAGAGGTTGTTAATGGGATTCAGCTGTTCCTCTCTCAAGTAGAACAGAATATTTATTTGTGACAGACTGTGATGATAGGTGACAGAAAATTGGATGTGTGTAAACTGAATAAATGCACTTGATAGATATATTATAAGAGGACTTTGTAGCCCTGCCTATAAAGTTGTTTTAAGCTTCCCATTATAAGACCTGCTTCTCAGTTGTTTATAACTTTGCCAAACTAACCCCGCAGGCTGAAGATTTATCATGCTAGGTGTCTGCCTCAGGTTGAAGGGTTTTTTTAATACTTCAGCTAAAATACTTTAGCCATTTTCAAGAACAAGATTAAGGAAAATACATTGTTTTCCCCATGTTTAAAGTGTTCTTAGTTATTTTGTTGAGAAGCACTAGCACGTCACTGCTTGTGAGTGACCCCCTAGTGAAAGGGATGTGCCTCTTGTTCCCATGAAAATTCAGCCTGTTTATAAGCCTCTGAAAAATATTTGCATATGCTCTATAGGGACATGCTAGCATTTGGCAGCTAAATCTGCAGAAGATTCATTTGGTACTAGGTATGCTCCAGCCCAGGCTTCAGGTTGTCAACAGGATGTCCTCCTGGCAGCAAGGGCAATTGTGCTGCTAGAAACAAGCAGGGAGACTGTCCCTCCTGCACTCTTCATACTGATGCCCAGGTGCAGAATTGCTCACAGCTTCAACTGAAGTTGATCAGAGCTGTGATTTAGACATATACAGTGCTATAAAATGCTAAGTAACCTGGAAAATCAGGACCTAAGGATCTTAAACTGTGCACCCAAAATTAATAGTTTTTGTGGTCAGTGCAGCATTTGGATTATGTGCATTACATAAGGCAGAGGGGTCACACCTTGAATGAGGAAAAGAAAAAGAAAAAAATTGAATAACTATCCTCTCAGTCCTGTGGAAAAGATAGTAAATTATCATATGCACAAGGCGGGTGAATTAAGGTTGCACAGGCAACCCTAAATCTAGCATTTGCTAACTTTTGAGTGCTTGACTTTGCTGTTCTTGTTATTTTAATGCAGCGTTTTGGATGTAATATGCATATGGGACTGGACACAGGACATAATACCAGCACAGCACAACAGGCCATGTGTTCCCCAAGCCACAGGACAGAGTCCTTTCACAGTTAAATTAAATGAAACTGACATGGGTATGTGGCAACACATTTCAATCATTGCTGTTCAAACTCCTTGCCAGAGCAATAGGCCAGCCATAGACCATTAAACAGGATGGGTAAGGATCTGACCACACCCTTTGGAGTTGACACATCACCTGAATATGCTGAACAAAAATACTGTGTGGGAATGATGTATTTATTATTGTATTAGAGTAACACCTAAAGCCCCTTACTCCTGAGCCTAAGTGCCATACATACATAGGCAGACACTTAGAGAAATTTAATTTTAAATCTTAGCCCAAACGATAATATTGGATTAGCCTTAATTTTCTGCAGTGATGGCTCAGGCAGGACTTGACTCAAGGGTCTTGGAAAGGAAAAGCTTTTAAAATGTCCTTTGAAACTTCAGTGCCCTGGCACTTAGCTTGACAAGCTTTTGCCATACACTCCTTGACAACCAAAGGTCCAGTGCCCAGATCATGCTTTCTCATTCTTCAGCTACACACGTACAGGCAATGAACAGAAAGAACACCATATGACTAAAGTGACTAATCACATGTAATGCTGAATACATGTAGCAAGTGCAAGCAATCCATAGCCCGAAAATTGTTATGAAATCTTAATAAACAATAACAAATAGGTAAACAAATGTTGTGAAAGTGAGTCTATTGTGAACTTATTGTAGGTAAGGAAAAAAGCCAAAGGTCATCAAGGTTTTGTTTTTTGGCTAAGAATAGTTTGCCCAGCTCTGTTGGAACCTTTCAATAACCTTTTATTGCTTAAAAATTAAAATTTTAAAAAGGGAGGGGTTTTGAGTATGTGTGGGTTAAGTTGCCTTGTTTCAGTTTCTCATGCAGAAAATATTTTTATTCTTGCCATTCAGTGGCATTCATGATTTCACAATTTATTTTTTCTCTATAGCAGGATACCAAATCTGCAAAAAGGTATGCAGCTAGGATAAAGATTTTGGAAAGCACAATTATAGAGTCCAGGACAAAATAGCAATGAACATCTGGGATAAGAGACAGTAGACAAAAAAGGACTGAGGTACAGATCAGCACACTGCTATGTGGCTGTTTTGGAGCATAATTGATATTATGTAATGTCTGCAGGTAAGATGTTACAATTCCTGATTTTGAATAAGCTATTTTTGAGAGGTGACATGATGGCTGAGGGACAGCACCGGGACATGCCTGCTAATGTTTGATTTTTTTTCTTAAATTATTCTGTTTTCTCTTAAAAAATCCCCCCTAGAACCTTACTCTGGTTGAAAGATAGTACACAAGTAAAGTTTTTGCTAATGTGAAATAAGTTGAAGAAGATAAAGACTAGGATATATTTGCTGGCAGAAGATAGCTTTAGCTAGACAATGGGCCAATCTCTAATCTACTGCTGTCTAGCTGGAACACTGTAAGACATACACCTTGCAACCGAAGAAGTGGGCAGTAGCCCACGAAAGCTTATGCTCTAATAAATTTGTTAGTCTCTAAGGTGCCACAAGTACTCTTGTTCACCTTGCAACCAGAGCAACACATCTTACTACTGCATTAAATGTATCTAGTATGTCTATATTCAGGAATAACATCACATACATTTACCAGAAGCAAGACCATACAAGTTATTGCAGAAACAGAGAAATTATTACAGAACAATTAGAATGGTTCAGTGGTTTGGATATTAGCCTGGGCCTTAGAAGACCCAGGTTCAACTCTCTGCTCTGCCACACATCAGTAATGTTTGGCAAGTTCCTTAACTTCTCAGTGTCTAAGTTCAGAATCTGCAACTTATTAATAGGAGGAGTGCTTGAACAGCTCCTAAGGGATTTGACCTTCTTAATCATTTCAGAAGAGGAAGAGATTGTGTGTGAGACTGGGGTGATTCAGCTCTGCACCCATGCTAATGCAGCCCAGTGCCTAATAGGAATGATTGACCCCTTAATTCACAATCTCTGTGCCAGTTGTCTGGTGGTGAAGTAGGGCTGTTCTTGAACCTCCTGCATTATGTCTCCCAATTCTACATACAGTAGTTCATACATTTATCAAGTGTAATGATTAAATTTACTAGTCTCCCATTTCTGCTAGCTATCTACTTTCATATGTCTCCCTCACTAATTATTACACACACAAAGAGGTTAATGATTCATAGTCAAGCACTCAAAAGTTAGTATGTGATCATGTATTTAAAGGATTACATGTACACAAAAGGGCTGAATTAAGGGTGCGTGGACAACCTTAATTCTGATGTTTGCTAACTTTTGAGTGCTTTACTTTGCAACCATAATGTTCTTCTAATATAGTTTTGTGTGCGTGTGTGTAATTTGTGCACAGTTAAGGATGGCCAGGCAAGGACCTCTGATGCAAACGTATGTAAATACACCAATATGTAAATAGTATTACTCAAAATACTAAATTTCCTTCCCAAACCTCCATGCAAACAAATATGATCACATGAATGTTTGTTGAAAAGCAAACAATGGCTTAGCCAGCTCTAATCATAGCATTTCAATATCTCAATTAGCTTCAAATGAATATAACTGGTGTACCCTATTATTCATTGTCTTACATATTCAGTACATCTCTGCCCTGTACTTGAAATGGCTGGTTTATATTTTCATGTAACTATGTATTTCTTTTTAGCATAATTGCATTCACATCAGTATGCAAAGGAGGGGTAGTAAGTCACTCAAATGTTCTGATAATGTCCCATTTCACATAAGTAAATGAAGACTCAGGCCTTGGCTACACTTACCAGCTAGTTCGACGGCTGGAAATCGAAGTTCTGGGTTCGACTTATCGCGTCTAGTCTGGACGCGATAAGTCGAACCCGGAAGTGCTTGCCGTCGACTGCGGTACTCCAGCTCGGCGAGAGGAGTACCGCGGAGTCGACGGGGGAGCCTGCCTGCCGCGTGTGGACCAAGGTAAGTTCGAACTAAGGTACTTCGACTTCAGCTACGTTATTCACGTAGCTGAAGTTGCGTACCTTAGTTCGAATTGGGGGGGGTAGTGTAGACCAAGCCTTAGTAGTAGTAGTGTTAACGTTTTGTTATCCATCTCTTATTTTCAAATCTTACCCCATCAATCTTACTAGCATGTATATCATCCACAAACACATTATTATAAGGCTGGCAATATCCAGTTTTCAGATAATTGGCATTTTATTCAGCTATTAAATATAGTTTTTTCTGCTGTCTTGTCATGTGAATATGTTATACAGCTAAAGCTAGCTAGTGAGAGAGATTATAACAAGTGCATACTGCAAAAAAGTATGGTCTTGTGGTCAAAGCACCGAACTGGGATTCAGAAGCTCTACATTCTGTTCCCTGCTCTGCCACAGACTTGCTGTATGACCCTGGACAAGTCACTTAAGGTATATCTACGCTGCAGCTGAAGTGTAATTTCCAGCTTGGGTAAACATACCTGTGCTAGCTCTGATTGAGCTAGCAGGCTAAAACAAAGCAGTGTAACCATGGCAGTGTGAGCCACATGAGTATGTACCTAGAATGGTATTCTAGTTGGGGCAGTTAGCCCGTCTGGCTGCTTGCCCTGCCACAGGTACACTGCTATTCTTAGCATGCTAGCTCGATTAGAACTAGCGCAGGTATGTCTGTACAAGCTGGAAATTACTCCTCCAGCTCCACTGTAGACATACCCTTAGTCTCTCTATGCCTCAGTTACCCAGCTGAAAAAAGGGGTTAATACTCCCTTTTCCCCAACCTTTGTGTCACTTGTCTATATAGGTTGTAAGCTCTTTAGGGAAGAGGCTGTCTCTTAGTGTTTATTTGTACAGTACATGGAACGAGGGGTCCCACTCTGGGCTGGGGTCTTTAGCTGCTACCACAATACAAATAATTAATAATAGTGTGAGCTAGATTTACTCGTGTGCTCTGGTGATGCATTTGCATTACAGGAACAGCAGAAAGCAGCAGGAATATACCCATGGATCTGGCCTTTTATTTCCATCTCTTTTCCTTAAATATAATGTTCATCCAGTAACAATTCAAGTTAGATATTGCTATGTACCAGACTGATTTCTGTGCAGTAGGTTTCAGAGTAGTAGTATTTGTGATCATTCAAATTGCTGAATCTGGAAATCTTTGGTTTTTGCCCAAAAATATCCATATAAGTCAGACAGAGACTTACATTACCCCTTGCAGTTATATTGTGAAGCACTGAATTTACAGGAATGCTAGACTCTTCCTATTTAATTGTCTGGCAATTATTTGAGTTTTTTCTTTATGTCTAACTGATTATACTAATGTGTGTCTAGTAGGATGAATTCTTTAATAAACCACTTGAAGTGCTTGCTTTAGCAAATTTTTCTGGTATTTCTTCTGAGAAGAAAATTGCTGTAACAAAACCATTTTTACTTAATTTTCTCTGCAGTCACTGTGGATGTAGGGCAGTTTTAAAAACTCCTTAAGAAAGCCTAGAGATAAGTGATTTTTTTATCTTATATATATAAAAGAAAAGCTTAGTTTGGTGGTGGTAGCAGCTGCTGCAAATGATCTAAAGGCCAGATTATGTTTATTACAGGCTGGCTCCTGTTAGGAGACAGTACACAGCTGCTCTAATCTCGAAGGAATTGCAGAGAATATTGTGCCTCTGGGATTGTAGCTATGGTGCAAGGTACTCCTTGTGCCTGGATGGTGTGCAGGGCAGGCAGAATCATGGTCCAGCTCCTCCTCCTTTCTCTTTGGGGTCATTTTGCAGCCCCAGCAGAAATTTTCTGTGCTGCTTCAAGAACAAGCATCATGATTGTCCATGGTCCTTGGGTGGAGCAAGTTAAAGGAAGAAGGTCCCTTACGTGCTCCTCTTCCCTGTGCATCCGTTCAAGGGAGAATCTGACCCTATAATAACTGTCCTTTTTTTCTTCTCCCCTCTCCTCTGTATCACCTGAGACTCTGGGAAGATGCCTACGTAAAGCCTGTCTTCACCCAAAAGAATAAAATGCCGGTGTACTTTCATTGCCACAGAAATAGAAAGCGAAAACCAAATCGTTTAAAAAAGTGGAAAGAGGTCTCTCTACTCTGAAGGCTTATTTCAAAAGTCTGAAATTAAAACCACAACAACATGGGAAATCCTGTGAGCACAGGGAGGAGTTGAACTCCTCCTGATTTAAGTGGGTGCATTTGGAAAGAACTTGTTTGGAAAACTGCATAGGTAATCTCTAACTAAAATTAGATGAAAAAGCCATATAATGGAAAGAAATGTGGAAGTTATTTTTATGATAACTGAGGAAATTATGTAAAAAACTTGGAGAAGCATCAACTACCATTGACCAATAAACCATACTATATATGAAAGAGACTAGGATTTAACTAATTAATGAGTGGCACAGCTAGAAAATGAATCACGAAATCAGACATTACACTGGGCAATACGTCTGAAAAAAATGGAACTGAAGTGACTCTGATATTCCCAAAACATTTACTGGAGAGACATGAAGACCTAGAAAAGAGAGAATGCAGAAATATTGTGGAATTACTGGAGTGCCAGAGACCATAGAATCTGGGAGCATAAATCTGTCTTCAGTGCAAAGATCTTACTGAATTGTTTAGCTGTATTACAGTAGTGCCATGTGTGAAAATTCCTTCCAAGTCTTACCACCTGTGTCTCTGTCTGTCTTTGAAACTACATCTGTCACAACTGACAGAGAAGATAGTGTTTTCTATCCCGTAAAACCCTATTTGTACAGTATAAAGTGATTCCTTCTGCTTGACTGGAAAACTTTGAAGCAGTAAGTAGAAAATGAAACCCTTGAACTAAAGACAATTAATATTTTAGTTTCCTCATTTTTGTTCTGATTTTAATCAGTCTTGTATTTGTTAACCTCATTCCTATTAACCTAGAGAACAGAATAAGTCAGTATTACTCCAGTGCTTTGACACAGTGCTCCTGTAAACAAGCAGACAGCTAAGGGAATTGAATTTGCCTCTAGAAGGGCTCACCAGCTTGAAAAATCCTTAATGAGATTTAAAAAAAAAAAAACCTGTAAGGAAGAAAAGCCATCATTAGTCATGGAAACCTAGCCATTTAGGGGTAATTGTCATTTACTTAAGCAATAATACTGTTGCATAGTTATGAGACAATATCCCAGTTCCTATATGGACAAACTATGAGACTGAAGTTCATGTAATTCATTCCAATGAATGAACTAGAATTTCAATCAGTAAAATAGTATAACTATGATCACTCGTATGCAGCAAGTCTTTAAAGTAAATGAACCCACAGACTGTAAGCTTCATCAAAGAAATGACAGACCGAATTTAGAAGAAAGTAAGGCTATAAGACGCTGTTATAATATCAACAACGAGTAATGACACTTTTGTCCAATGATCAGTGCTGAACACTGTAGCTGGAGCAGTTGTGGGCATTCTGATTGGTCAAATTTATCCTTTTAAATTCAGGTGAAATTTACTGCTGTGTACCAATAGGTGTCCAACACAAAATGTATGCACCATTTAAGTCCCTGGGTCTTTGGTAGGTTTTTGTGCTAGCCCTCTGCATAGTGGTAAATTCGACCCATAGTAAAAATGATGCTAACAATTTCTTTATTGTTCTCTGTAAACCCCCTGGAACTATTAACCAATGTCACCAAAAAGGAAATAGACTCATGTTGACAGTCACCTGTGCCTTTTGTCTTGTACACTGTGTAGTTGTAGCTGTGTCGGTCCATTAGAGAGACAAGAAGAACAGGAGTACTTGTGGCACCTTAAAGACTAACAAATTTATTAGAGCATAAGCTTTCGTGGACTACAGCCCACTTCTTCGGATGCATATCCGAAGAAGTGGGCTGTAGTCCACGAAAGCTTATGCTCTAATAAATTTGTTAGTCTCTAAGGTGCCACAAGTACTCCTGTTCTTCTTTTTGCGGATACAGACTAACACGGCTGTTACTCTGAAACCTGTCATTAGAGAGACAAGGTAAGTAAGGTAATATCTTTTATTGAACTAACTTCTGTTAGGGAGAGAAAAAAGTTTCGAGCCACATGGAGCTCTTCTTCAGGTCTGGGAAAGGTACTCCAAGCATCACAGATAAATGCAAGATACTTTATGAAAAGGGTTGACCTCTGAGAGATAGGGTGTTTTTGTCTTTTATCATTTTCTTGTGTGAGTTCATTCGAAAGTGTGATGATTGTCTGGTTTCACACACATAGTTGTTACTGGGGCATTTAGTGCACTGGAAGAGGTACCTCACATGTTGTGATAGGTATGTGAAGGACCCATGGATCTTGAAAGGTGTGTTGTGGGGTTGTTGATTGTTGTGGCAGTTGTGTGCATGTTTTGCATCTATTGTTCTGGCAGAGTCTGGTACTTCTGCTGATGAACTTGAAGAGGTTGGGGGTTATTTGAAGGCCAAAAGTGGGGGTTCAGGAAAGATGTCTTTCAGGATGGGATCTCCATTGTGTATGGGTTATAGTAGTTTGATGACACTCCATGTGGGTTCCAGTGTGAGGTAGTAGGGGATAACTGGGGTGTGCAATATGATGGGGTTTTATTTCTGTATTGAAACAGGTTCTCTCAAGGTATTTGGGTGGCTGGGATAAACCATGGCACCAGTACCCATCACATGGACGCTACAAGCACCCGGACATTATCAATTTATCAAGACTACCCCTCACTGGAACTGAATTATCTGTATCCTCTAAGGGACGAAACTTCTGCCAAACCATAGAACATGATACCATATTAACATGTGGACAACTAAAAGAATTCTTCCATCATCTCTGCCTCAAATAATTATTTCACAACAATGATGACACCACTCATAATTACCATTTCTCCACCAACAATCATAAGAAAAAAGAATCATCTGACTATGTACCACAGAGCAGATGAAACCACACTCTTGATCACTACCACATGTAGTATATCTCATCTCGTCCCAATAACAACTATGTGGGTGAAACCAATCACTATGCTCTGGAATGAACTCTCAGAGGAAAATGATAAAAGACAAAAACACCACATCACTTGGGGGTGAACACTTTTCACAAAGCGATCATTCTATATCTGACCTATCAGTTCCTCTTCCTCAGAGGAAACCTTCACAACACTTTCAAAAGACGAGCCTGGGAACTTAAATTCATAACTGTAATAGACACTAAAAATCATGGCCTGAACAGACACACTGGATTTATAGCTTATTACAACAATTTGTAACCCTCTAAGACCTCACTTTTTGTGCTATGACTGCAGAGGTGTTAATAGGACCATCTACCTTAAATGGTCCTTAGAATATGTGCTAACTACTTATGCTAAACAGTCTGTACCATCTTGTATTTATCTGTGGTGCTCTGACTACTTTCTCAGAAGTAAGAGCTCTGTGTAGCTCGAAAGCTTCTCTGTCACCAACAGCAGTTGGTCCAGTAAAAGATATTACCACACCCACCTTGTTGTCTTGCTAACTTTCTCCCTGTATACCAGGAAGCCCAAAGATTAGCACTGTTTCTCAGGATGTCTAGAATAGTTTCCCAAAGTCATCAGGGGATGCCATTTTACCAGATTAAAACCTCTACAGAAGCCTGGAATACAAGCACTATTACATTTACCATTGGCTGAGGACCACTGCTTTAGAAAATGGTCCCATAGGGATTCTCTGGATTTCACTTTTAGCTCCAGATTACTCAATATCCCTCATCAGGAATCATTTGCAATGCACTCCTCTTAAATGGTTGCTCTGTCTTGTATTCAATACTGTTCCTTGTCTGAGGAACCCTTTTCCAAAGCAATACATTCCTACAGACACTTAAAAAAAAGCACCATGTATTCACTCTCAGCTCAGCTGTCATCTCTTCCTTCTTAACTTCTAAATTACTTCCTGTCATCTTAGTTGTTGAAAACTTTTACTTTGAGATACAGCTCATCTCATAATCCTCTCTTGTAAAATGAAAAAAAAAGTTCATGAATTCTTCATTAAACATGAATTACACACCATATGCATTATAGATAAAAGAAAGCTAAACACAGTGAAGAAGTGAACAACAAACAATAAGGAGAAGTGTTAGGCAAACAGAAAAACAGCAAGAAGAAAGCTAATGGGAAAAGGTGGAAAGCGGAATAATACAGGGGATTTAGATGTGAAAAGCCTGGGAAATAGGATTTGGAATGGTAAAAGACTTAGTATTCATTTAGTTTTCATACACAACAAGGGCAAAAAGTTTCCTCATTGTGCAAAAAAGTAACATTAAAAAGCAATTATGTCAAATTATCCTCTAATCCTCTATATGCTGAAATTTTAACAGATTAGGAAAAAAACACATTGGTGTAAGGTCAGTGAAGATGCAATAGAGACAGCAATTTGCAAAAATGCAAACTTTTAAAAGAAATTGCCTATACATTTTTATTGTTATTTATCAAAGATTTAAAATCTCATGGACAATTTAGTCACCTAATTTTATATGCTATAATAGTTGCAGTGGCCAGCTCCCTGCTGGTTTGACATGTCAGTGCTCCAAGTGACGGAAGTAAAAATATGAGGGTTTTTTTTAATCGAAAATCTATCAAACTATGATCAATGAAATGGCATGCATGTTTTCATTGTCATTAGTCATGCTGATTATATCTGGGATAGTTAAAAAAATAAAGCTAAAAACATTGTGTTCCACTGTAAGGAGTGTTGTAAGAATTTTCAGCATATTTTGTGTACAAAACAAATTATTTTTTAAAATAAAATAGAAAGATAGAAAACAGACTGTGAATTGTAGCAAGAAAACTTATCAACAAATTCATGATTGTAGGTACAGTGTTTGACATTTTAATTGTACTTGCAATAAGAACTGGCTAAATAAGAATAGAAATAAGTGTTTTTATCCTTCCCTTCCCCTCTCACACTGGAAGTCAAAACTGATAAATTTTCATCAAAATTTAGATTTCTGAAAAATTATAACCAGCTATTCAAATATGTTTAAAATAGCAGGATACAATTTTTAACACACAAAGACAAAGACAATGGTGACATCTAAGTCTGTTGAAAAGGTGAACATATTTCTACTCAGAACTGAAGTGGCATTAGAGTACATGGCACACTTCAAATATCTGGGTTGTATGACTACAAGGGATGCTAAACATCACCTTAGAGATCCAACATAGAACTGGACTTGTGACTGCTGTACTGTGTGTTAGTTATACAATACACACAATTAACGAGGAGGTAATCATCCAAATATGCAGCATAACTAGAGTGATACGAGGTATAATCAGAGTGATCAGACAAAGAAAACTTAAGTTTCTGGGACATGAGAGTTGGATGAGTGGAGGAAGATTGTAGAAGCAAGCTTTGCAGGGATTGGTGCCTGGTGGCAGGAATAGGGGGCACTTGTGGCAAATATGGTTTGATGATATGGGTGGCTGGACAGGATGTGGTATGGCACACTTCTTCAAGGCTGCATGAAGACTGCAAAATATGGAGGAAGATTGCTGGCCAATGACTCCTCTGTGTAACATTCATTGTGATCTGACTCTATGCTGCTATGAGAGAATGTTATGTAAGTACAATGCTAGATGTTTTACAGACTATCAATTGTTGTATAAAGCTCCCATTGACTTCGATGGGGATTCTGCATGTGGAATGATGCTAGGATGGTTTAGTAGTAATTTGTTAGTACTTGAGCTGTAGCCCATGATAATTTAAGTTAATTGAAAAACTCCTGTTGGCTTCAATAGGTATCGGATTCGGTCTCATACCAACTTTACTGCAGTGCTGTCACTTGCGCAGAAGATAGTGCTCTTCACAACTACTATATTTATTTTATTTTTATTCATAACAAAGAAAAACGCATCTAGCATGGGCTTTGGGTAACCTTGCAAGTTTTATGGCATTTTTAAAAAAAGTATTAGAAGCTTTGCCCAAAACAAATATCAAATCAAAAATATCAAATCAAAGAGTACCCAACAAGCATACAAATACCAGCATTGAAGTCACTCCTTTGGGTAATAATATAGGTATTGAAGCATGGCCTGCAGTTAAACAAACATGGTTTAAAAATCAGGTTGTTTCATACCAATAATGGAGTGAACTGTGAAGCTGAGCCCACCATAGTGAATGCCTTACTTAGCAGCGCTTTCTCTTTTATGCCCGGGCATCTCCAGTTTGAGTGGTTCCACTGATCATAGCTGAATGGCATGAAAGAAAGGGTGGTTTTTAAAACTCTAAATGGCCTGACACCGACCTAGCTGATAGGTCCAAACCAGCACTCTGTACCCCACCAAGAAACTAGGAGGAGGCCAAGCCAGATCCTAGAGCACTGCTGTCATGTGCGAAACACCACTTAACAAGTGAGATGGTGTGTTGTGTACTAACTCAAGTGTCTGGACTGATTCATGGTGCACCCTACATTGGTATATTCTAACTCTGAATTCACAAAAGCGTGGTTTATGGGAGGAAGCTCCATATCCAAAAGAAATAGTCAAGATGCCTGGGCCAGACATTAGACTGAAAACAAAGGCTCTGGGCATGACAGGTATAAATCATGTTACTAATTTTCTGCAATGTGGGTTTAACAATACCCACAGGAAGCAGATTAGAGGCTGCAATGGGCAAACCTCAGATGTTTCGTAGTTTGATTTTGATACATAAGATATTACATGGAAGCTTATCCATATTTTAATGGGAATTTTAAGGACCCACCAGCAGGCCATGTGGCTTTTTTTCACTTCTTTAGCACTCACATTACCTCTTAGAACTGAATAAGGTCCCTGCCCAGCAAAGCACTGTAAGAAGATAAGCAATTCCACCGAGTCCAGTGAGACTGAACTACTCATGTGGCTTGTGCATAAGATCTCCCTGTACAGAGGCATAACCTTCTGAAAGGGATTGTGACAGGAAACCTGAGTTAATTTATAATTCATGGCAAAAGAAAATCGATGAGAGGTTTGCTTCCGATCAAACACTCCTTTGGAAATACTGATGCAGCTTCCCCCTGATATGATAATGAACTCTAAAAAATGATACTTGACAAGCAGGTCAACTGTGGGTGGGTTGGGATGAGAAGGGACTTTTCTGGCAACAGCATTGGGGAAGCTGTGTCAGGGAAGATCTCAAAATACTCAGAAAAGACTGGTTTCCAAATAAGTATGATTTTTATTTATGTATTTGTTTGTTTGTTTGTAATTAAGCTGTGAATGCTTGTATAGTTTAGGCTGTGAAAAATGTAAATCTAGATATGTAATGCAAACTATTTTTACTACTATCTTATATTTTTAAACTTCCTTATTAAGACAATTGTATGAAGGTGGCCATACAACAGTAGACAGCCCCAAAGAGACAAGAATTTTTCAACCTCTATACAGAGGTGCCAGAGTGAAGACAGTTTCTAGATTCTAAACTCCCTCTCCACGCATTTCTGGTTTTCGTTAGACAGAACGAGGACAACATTGCCCTCTCCCATTCAGATGTATTGCAAAGGGCTGTGGCTGGCTAATGTGGGGCTAACATGGTGAAGAAACAAATATGCAGGTGGTAGAGATATCTATTGGCTTGCCAGATCTTCAGTCAGCATGATGTGCCTCCTTTTGCAGAGACCAAATAGACAGCCCATTGATATCAGGGCACCACCTTTGTGACCTGTGTCTGCAGAGAAGAACAACTTCTCTGAATTCTGTTGCTTTGACCCTATACATTTCCAAACACTCTGGTACTTATAGTCCAGTGTGCAGCTGAGGTCTGGAAAATTCTAATGCCTGAGGAGGGTTAGCTATGTTGCTGGGTAATGTTTAAACATCAGAAGGGAAGCAGAGAAGCCAGAATGTATTCATTCCCCACAAGGGAATTTGGAGTTGGCCTTGAATAACCACAGGCTGGACTGAAGAAATGGTAGGCTCAGCAGGCAGACAAAGGAATAATTCAATCAAGTTATAGAGTATGTACAGGTGTAGGTAGGGTTAGAAAAAGTAATAAAAGTGATGTTTAGAGAGTAGATGAAGCTATAGATTAACACCACAAAATCTGGCAAAGAATAGAACAGGAAACGATGAAGGAAAAGAATAGTTAAAAAAACAGGATGAGAACCGAAGCAGAGAAAAGATCCATTTCAACAAGAGGCTGGGATATGAGATAAGTGGAGAGGCAGATTTGAGGAGGCATATGCATAAAAATGGTATCTGATACCATGTAAACAGGAACAATTGGATTGGGACAGGATGTGTAGGGCGGGGACAAGAGGGCTGTGAAGGACCTACTCAGAGACAATGAGAGAGGGCATGAGGAAAATCTGATGAAGAGGTCTTGAAGGAGCAATTGGATAGGCAGATAGAACCATGAAAGCCAATTGAGGATAAGATGTCGATGGGAAGAGAGTGATCAATAGTGTTTAAAGAAGCAGAGAGGTCAAGGAGGCTAAAGGTATGTTTGCACAGCATTTAGGAGAAAGCCTCCCAATGTAGATAAGCTGCAACTTCAAAGTGCTGTCTGCACAGCTATTTTTAGAGTTTAAGTGCAAACCCCACTAGCCCAAATCTGTTGACCCAGGCTGGAAGGCTCACTCCAAAATGCTGTGTAGATGTACTCTAAAATGGAGAATAGTCACTGAGGCTTGGGTAGGAAATGGATACTGGAAATATTGCTGAGAGCAGTGTCAGTGGAGTGGCGGGGGTCGAAGCCAGATCAGAGGGGATCAGAGGCAGAGTTGGAGAAACGGCTCCAATGAAAACTGAGATAATTCAGTTAAGACTCTATTGTGACAAATCAGGCATCACTGTCCTTTCCAAAGTTCAGTCACAGGGTGTGTGTGTGTATGTATGCATATATGAAATCATCGTTCACTGTGCTAGGAGGTATAACCAATGTTATATTTGCAGTGCTGTTCCTGACCCTTTTTTTACGTGCACTTAAAATTTAGAGAAAGCCCCAAGCTGAAATAGTGCTCCAAGGGGAGCAGTACAAAATCAGCCACTATGAAAATAACTTGAGCAATGCTAATAAGTACTAGTTACAATTATATTAATGAAGCTTCAAGAGGAACTTTATATCTCTGAAGTCCCCTAAAAGCCCCCTATTAAATGCTAGTGCAACGCTATTGGAATCAATGTACCTATACACTGGAGTTGGCTGTAGTGATTAATTCAAGCTGAAATTAAGGTCCAGAAGTTCAGAACACTTCTATCTTTTAAATTTCCAGGCCTGTGCACTTCTTGATTTTAGCAAAGACTATACACACACATACCAGAATATTGCTAAGAAAGTTGTTCTCCCAATGTGTCCATCCTGATTAAAATCAGGACGTACTGGAAATTTTGCATCTAGAAAGTCTTGGGAGATTTACAGTTTGTGTTTATAATTAAGAGGGTTGGATGAATTCAGATCATCCACACTTACTGTGACAGGGAAGGTTAAATGACCAGAAAACAACTTGTAAGGACATATTAAAAAGTCTTGAAATTGCAAACAGGGCCATGCCCTGTAGATAGGTAGCAAAGTCATGTAAATAAACTAAAGCCCTTGAAATGTAGGCCTGTATTGTTGGGGGATTAAGGATATATACTAATTTTATTTGTCTGTGTTTACCTATATCTTGTTAGAAGTTTAACAATGTGATCTAATTAGCTTGGAGATGCTAAACTTTGATTCCTGTCTGCAATGTTTCATTACTATATTTTATTGATTCAGAGATGAAAAGGGAATATTAAGATTTAGATGAAATTTGTGATGTAATAATATCATTGTCTTTATTTCTCTTTGAAATTTGTAGTAAACTACCTATGAACAATTTGAATGGTTAATTATTTTATGGTAATCAATGCAAATAGTTATCGGTGCATGCCTAGGAAATAGGAATTTACTTCAAAGCAACAATGTGCATTACCTAGCCTTCATCCAAGGAATGCCTGCTGTGATCATTTGCTGATAAGAGGCTAATCAGCTGAGCTTCAGCTATAAAGGAAGCTTCAGTCCTGATCCTGTTTTATTTTGGATCTGCTTAAACTTTGGCAGGGGAAGTTCAAATCTCATGCCTGAGGTCTCCCGGTCTACCCTGGGTTATCCCTGCGAAATGTCATGGAAGAATTGGGACAGACTCTGCATGTGTACTGCCTATTGAGCTATAACCGATTCAACTGATTCTGGAAGGACTTTTACCAATTAGCAGTCTCACCGTCTCTGCTATGAAACTGACCTAAGCACTTTATTTATATCTGTATGTATAATGATCTTTTAACCACAGTAAGTCTCTTTCTTTTCCTGTTTAATAGATCTTAGATTTAGTTAATAAGAATTAGCTGTAAGCATGTGTTTGGGTGAGATCTGAAATATTCATTAACCTGGTAGGGAATGTGTCTGATCTCTTAGGATTGGTAGAACTTTAGATATAGTGAATAAGGTTTTAAATAACTCTCATTAAACTTGTCTGTCTGGTGGGAGCCAAAGGCTGGATTGCTTTAAGGGAACTATATTTTAGCTTCTTGGTAATCAATAAGGTATTACAGAAGCTGTTTTGTGACTGGCTTGGTAAATCTAATTATATTATAAACCACCAGTTTGGGAGATCATCTGCCCTATTCTTTGCAGTTTGCCCTGATTGAGCATTCTCAGTTTTGCCCCTCCAGCATCCACGATCACACTTTCCTTCTGGATACTTATCTGAACCATGTTACTGGATATGAATTTCAGTCAATTTCAGGGCTCTCTGGAACCATGGTTTCGGTTCAACCCCATAAATATATATTTATTTAATAAGTCAACATGCTGGCATTCACACTTCGGACTTTTGGCTCCAAAATAGCATTTATTGAGTATTAAAAAATTAAATGATCATTTTTGAGTTTGAATATTTAAAAAAATGGATTTCCCCCCATATTGTTAATGAATGTCTTTATTTCTCAAATACATTTGGCTGGTGTTCAGTCTTTACTGGGACGAGACAGCCATGTCTATTTTGAGAATATTTGGGTTTTAGAAACAAACACTGTTTTAGAAACAAATCTAACTTTCTCAGCCAGGACCGAATTCTCAATCTGATCACCACCTAGTATGAATGCTGCTTTGAAATACACATACAACTCCTGTTGTCTGAGAAGAAAGTAACATGCATTTTTGCAAGGTCAGAATTATGTCTAGAACATGGTAGTCATGAGAGAGTCTATGCACACCTATCATTCAAATCACTCCTTTCATTTGATATCCCAGGAAAATCTCAGTTTGTTGGTATCTTCATCTACTCCCACTTGTCCTATATAATGTGGTTAGTAATGACTGAGTATACTAATATTAAATAGCTGAAATAGAGCCATTGTGGAAACACCACCTAGCACTAATAAAATATGACTTCCTTAATGTATTTCAAAATGTCAATTATACCTCCACCAGTATGTGTAAATTATTAACCTAGAGGAAACAAATCTTACTAAAATTTGTGAAAGAGAACAAGTTTTTAAAATTTAATCCAAAAATATTATCATAGAAAGGCTCAGAATATTATACAGGAAAGTGTGTAAGTGTCACCACTGCCCTCTGATGGATGGCATGTCAGACCTGCTCAAGTGTTAGATTATCTTGCACGCTAGTGGCTGACCTACACAATTGACAGCAGCTGGGGCATCCAAAAGACCTGAACCCATAAAGTTAGGGAACCAAAGCTGAATTGCACACGTGCAATCAAACTGACATTTCTGGTTCAACAACAGTGCTTCCATAAGAGTCTCTTCCTCAGTCTAAGAAAAGCGAGTCAGACAAAATCCATCGTGTTTATTCACTCTCACAACCACAGAAGTACTTAGTCAAATACTGTGCAGGAAAATAAATATACATTTTCTTAACGGCTGGTTTTCTAATTATAATTGTAGCAGGTTGATGGATGTTTTTACACCAAAAATACCCTATTATTTCTGCCTGCAGTATTTTGGCTACTTACTCTGCATCAATCTGTGTAGAAGATTACAATATGAGTGGTCACATGATTGCAGCACTGAAAGGCTAATGAAAATGAGGAGTAGTACTGTTTCTCATTGCTGCTATAATCTATTGCAAGAATGGTATGTAGTGGAAGTATACCACACAAAATGAATATAGCTTCCAAGGACAACGACATAAGCTCACCAGTTATTATTCATCATGTTTATTAAATTAGTTCCTAAGGGCAGCCAAGTATGAGGTCCCATTGTGCTAGGTACAATACAAACAAAGTAGTAGACAATCCCTGCACTGAAGGCTGACAGTCTAAATAAACAGGTTGTGGGGTGTGGGTTTAGTTTGGAGGGGATAAGCTCAATGGAAAGAAAAGGGAACAGAGAGGGGACACTCAAGGGGAGGGAGGTGGGTGGGCAAGGCAGGAGAGAAGTTGATAAGAGTGGATGATATCGCATGAAGCTGAGGTGAAGACACTGTGGGAGGGAAACACTCTTCATTCTTCTGTGCTGTGACTGTTTGCTCATTCAACTATCACAACATTACTGCCCAATTTTCTCCTTAGATCTGAAGGGCAGATCTCAACTCTGATATACTCCTTTCCCTGCATGTGGTCCATACAGGCAGGAAGAGCAGAATCCTGGAGTTGAGATTAAGCATGCAAATCTGATCAAACATTCTTCTTACTGTGTGGAGGAATGGAGTGGAATGGCCAAACACAGCATACTGTTCAGGGTCAAAGTAGTGCAGCATCCCAGGTTCTAGCTGCCTCGCTTGTTTTGCCAAATAGTTGTGGTGTTAAAGTTCCGATATCTGAGACTCTTGACAAAAAATGAAAGAAACCAGAAAGTCCCATACAGAGGCAGATGAAGGTTTCCTGGGCCAGAACAAGTGGGGGGCCCTCCCCACCCATTCCATCTCCAGTCCTGCCCCCATTCCACTCACTCTGCCTGTGGCCCAACCCACAGCCCAACCCCATTCTTCCCCTTCCCTGGGTCCCTGTTCCATCCCCCCCACCATTCCACCCTTCCACTGTGGCCCCACAAACCATTTGCTACTTTATACCCCTCTCCACTGCAGCCCCAAGACTGGAGAAATTCTGTCCCCCCACCATGGTGCGAGGCTGCAGCAGGGAGTGAGGCTGTGGCAGATAGAGAGCGCTTGTCATGTTATTGACTTGAACTGGGACCATATAGAACATGGTTGCAACCAAGGTCCTGTAGTGGCACCAAATCTTGTATAAAGAGGGCCAAATGAGGAGTCTAAGACAAGGTAATGGTTTGCTGGTTATGATTATGCTGTCTAGATATGTGTATCAATTTTGTAGTTGAAGTTATGAATATTGGCTCTACACTGTCTGTATTTCAAACTTATGCTATGCTTCCGGGAGACATCCCAGACAAGTTGGTGTTAGTTCTGCCTAGCCTGCTTGATGGCCCATTAAGGACCATCAGCTATACAATTGATCCATTGAGAGAAGGCAGATACGCCTTGTGACTCAGAAAAGTATGCAGGAACTTGCCCATGTGACTCCAGACTCCATTTTGCTGTAATTTTCCACAGTAAGAACAAAGGGCTGGTCTACACTGGGAGGGGGATCGACCCAAGATACGCAACTTCAGCTCCGCGAATAGCGTAGCTGAAGTCGAAGTATCTTGGATCGAATTACACACAGTGCGGGATCGACGGCCACGGCTCCCCCGTCGACTGCGCTACCGCCGCTCGCTCTGGTGGAGTTCTGGAGTCGACGGTGAGTGCGTTTGGGGATCGATATATCGCGTCTTAACGAGATTCGATATATCGATCCCAGATTAATCGACTGCTACCCGCCGATACGGCGGGAAGTGAAGACATACCCAAAGAGGTGTTCTTACACCTGGAAAAGGCTATAAAAGGCTGATGCCTCATCTCCATCTTGTCTTCAATCCTGCTTCTTACCTCTGGAGGGACTTTGCTACAAACTGAAACTCTACACAAAGGACTGAGGACCCATCCCAGCTGGGGATGTATTCCAGAGACTTGATTTGAACCTGCAGTTTATTCTATCACTGCTACAAGCCTGAACCAAGACTTTGCCATTATTGTATGTAATTGAGTCCATTTAACCAATCCTTGCTCTCATCTATATCTTTTTTGTTTTATGAATAAACCTTTAGTTTTTAGATTCTAAAGGATTGGCAACAGCGTGATTTTTGGGTAAGATCTGATTTATATATTCATCTGGGTCTGGGGCTTGTTCCTTTGGGATCGAGAGAACCTTTTTTCTTTTACTGGGGTATTGGTTTTCATAACGATTTGTCCCCATAACGAGTGGCACTGGTGGTGATACTGGGAAACTGGAGTGTCTAAGGGAATTGCTTGCGTGACTTGTGGTTAGCCAGTGGGATAAGACCAAAGTCCTCTTTGTCTGGCTGGTTTGGTTTGCCTTAGAGGTGAAAAAACCCCAGCCTTGGGCAGTAACTGCCCTGTTTTAAGCAATTTGTCCTGAATTGGCACTCTCAGTTGGGTCCCGCCAGAACCAGCATTGTTACAGCGCTCCTCCAGGCCCAGGGCTGCAGCAGGGTGCTCGGTGTTAGAGCTTCTCCCGTCACCGCCCAGCACTTTTGTGGGGGATCAGGGTTGGGGTTCTGGGGGCTTCCCTTGCCATACCTTGGCTTCTGCTGCAGACTGGTTGGGGTGCTGGAGGCTTCCCTTGCCTCCCCCACCTCCAGCTGCTCCCAAGGAGTGGGGTTGGGGCACAGGGGCTTGCCCCACCTAATGTCTGGGCTCCAGGCTTCTGCCACTCAGTGGCGGATTTTTTCAAAATATGAATGGTGTGGAGAATGCTCTAAACAAATAATTGTTTGTTTTGGCCACATGGCCCTTCTAAATGGTGTGCTAGACAGTTTCCTCTCTTATAGGTCTGAAACCCACCATTTCAAATATAAGTGCTATGCAGCATTATTCTCTTACACTTGCAAATCTTATCTCTTCTTGCAGATGTGCCTAATTTAACATTATAGCTTCCATTTGTCTTTTTAAATAAAAGAGTAGAGAGGTTACCTGAAGTTCACCTCAGTTTCTTTAGCAGTTTGGTCTGAGCTCACATTAATAACCAGATTACCTGCATGGATCCAAATCAGAATTGGCATATTAAATTAAAATATAGCCCTATCTTCTGAACTGAAACCCAGCCTTCTCTTTCAGCTGTCACATCCAGTCCCCTCTTCTTAGCACTAGATTCATTGAAATAATCCTTTTCCACTTCCTTCCAAAAATAAAGGAGCAAATACTCCTCGTCTTCTGCTTTTGCAAAAAAGCAAGGGGATCTACATTGTGGGGCAAAAATTAATCCATGTGAAACTCTCCTGTTCTCCCCTCCCCTCCAACAGTCCCACCACCTTCCATAAAGCAAATCCCTCCCCAGTTGGTAGTTTGGGGACTGAGACCAACCTTGGAACTCATATGAACAAGGTTTCTTGAAGAGCTGTTCTGCCACATGACCAAAGAGGCCAGGAGGCATTGGCATAGTTGTAAGTGGTTGTTGCCTCTGGTGGAGTTTTCCTGTGGTCCATGGGTTTGGTTGAGTGAACCTTCTAGTACTTCTCAGATAAGTGTGAACAAAAGTCGGGGCAAATTCCACCTCCTCACAAGCCAATTTGGTGAGAACTCTGCCTGCCCATACTTACAGAATTTATTTTCCCCCTGTGCTGTTATAGCCATGATGTAGGGCTGTTAAATGTTTAATATTTCATATTCTTGTGTTTTTTTAAAAAAGCTTTTACAGCTGAAAAGGAAGACTGTCACCTCATCATTGTAATGTACAGGATGCATCCACTTAATCCTGCTGGTGCCAAAAACATACTTTTCCTGGCAGGCTCCTTGAATTAGATGGAATCTTGAATTAGGTAACAGAAATGAAGGGGTTGGTATAACGATTTTCATCAGCATCACCATTCAGTGCCACTTCTACAGTATGAAAGAGACAAGCCTGGAAGGAAAACAAAGAGTTTTCTTAATTGCTCTAATGAATCAACTTTAGTGCATTCTCAGTAAAGCCACTGGCAAGTGCCATGTATAGCAGATAGATTAGCAGCAACATATGAACATACAGAAATGAATTCTTCACTGTCTTGCACTTTGGATAGTCACTTTCATGGGTGATAATTGGCTGTAAAGCATTTATCTATGCTGGTTTTTTACACCCACTTTGTGTACACGTAACTACAGTACATTGTACAAGGCAATGTAGAATCAGGCCCACAGCATCTGGCACACTGAAGCTGAATCATCAGTTGCTCATCTGAGGAAGGAAGTGGAAGGGATTCTTGTCACTCCGTAGTGACACACAAACAATCCTTCAGTATACAGCCCTTACAAATTGGGTAGAGAAGCTTGGAAATTTCTCAGATGGAGCTGTACAACTCAACTGTTGGGCAGGTCGCAATGCTCCAGCTTGTGGTAATACAAGTAAACGACAGCAATGGCTGCTACTGTTGACAACAATACATTAAATGGTCTTCAGGTGGCAGTTACAAAACTTCTAATCATGGAGCATTTCTTCAGTTTGAGACTGTCAATAATTAAAATGAATCTCAGCTGAATTTACATATTCTTTTTCACTAAAACGGTGTTAGCTTTATTTTGTTTTTCCTGCTATCCTTGATGATCCATATGTGAGGGCACTATGCCTATTAATCTTTAATCTGTTTTGAGATTTGAAGTAGTTTGGGAATGAGTGCATAACTGCACATACTTTCATGAGATTTACTCTTCTGGAAAGAATAAGAAGACATGACCTGCTGCACATTGATTGGCATATCCTTTCAGTGATCTCTGTCTGCACTACAGTGGAAGAGGGAACGGTTACAATGAGAATTGACTTATATTTGCATAGTGCCTTTCCTCCTGCCACATTTCAATGTGATTCAAGTTGTGTTTGCAAACAAAAAGAACTTTGGGATTGTCTTCACTGCAGTTTTAGCTCAAGCTATAACTTGCATTTTGCCCCTCAAGAGAGTCTTGTCAAAACGTACCAGTCTCTGCTTTTGTTAAGTGGTGCTTTAAGTTAAAGCTAACTAGCCTCGGGGTTGGAGGGGAGGGGGTTGACACTCTAGTGCTGGTGAAACTGGAGCTAGTAATGACGTGGGGATGCAGAAACAGGTTAACATAACTCTTCAGCTACTAATCCAATCATTCTGTGTAGCTCCAGTGTTTTTTCAGTATGGTTTCTCTCACTTGATTTAGGCTAGCTCAAGGGGAGTAAGTAAAGCGAACAGTTGCAGTGAAGACAAGCCCAAAGGGTGAAGGGTTGGAAGTGTAATTAGAGTTCAGCTAACATCCCAAAGCATTATTTTCTTACAGAAATAAATTTTAAAAAATCTTCACCTTGTTCCCTACTGCCATACATTTTTTTCTTCACTCGTTATCACATACCCTGTTAACTCTATCATTCTAGTCTCCTAATCATGTATATGTATTATATCACTCAGAATTACACATACTCCCCTGGGATAGTAGATTAAATGCCTTCATTCTCCTTTTGCTGTTCCTAACACAGTTGCTTCTCCTACAGAGATGTGAAAGCACAATGGGAGTAAGAGGAAGTGAGGAGCTGTCTGCAGGAAACTTGAAGCCTGGAGCAGGCTTGGTAAATGAGCTAACTGGTACAGGGAGGAAACCACAAGCAGCTGTCTCCTTAGAGCAGAAGCAATTGTTTGGAAGAGTTGACTCTGGGAAGTCTACCTCATGGACAGCATTGTTTTAGCAATATTTTAAAGTTCTCTCAGTAGCCATACAAGTCTGGGTCTGTTGGTTCAACCCAGAAACCATTGCAGAGGCCATAGAGATGATGGGGAGATTTTGGAAGCAGAAGTCTCAAGTGTTTGGAGCTGGGGCTGGTTTCAGAGCCCCCACCTCTGAAGTCATTCAAGGCTTGTTGGAGCTGGGTCTGGTTTTGGAGCATGTGGAGCCAGGAGGCACCTGCAGGGATATAACCTCTATCTCCCCGGGTATCTCTAGGGCCCAGTGCTTGAAGGCTTCAGACCCCAAGGAAGCCTTCGGTAACCAGTCAAGAGGTCTCAATCAAATGTTATTGCTGTAGGCTACTGGGATACATGAGGCAAGTGTACTCCATGCTGGAGTGTGACTATCTTGGGTGTCACTTTGTCCAACAGGGGGTAGGACCTCAATCCCACTGCAGAAGGAGGCCATAAGACTTTTCCTGGCTCCCCATCAAGATAAGATCACACCAGGTAACCAGGTTAATTGACTGGCTTTGGCTAAACACTCTTCCTCCGAGACTTGCTCCCACCCAAGGCTCTTGAACCTGATTGAATGGTTCAGATTTCCTGCATACATGGGGAAAGGTGTATTTACCCAACCACCTCAATTCTTTTACAAGTAGCCGATCAGGTGTGGCATCTCCAGTCAGGGGTAGCAGAGCACCTTCCCTTGCCCGTTACTTTGGGTCATGATTAGAAGCACCTCCTGAATAGAAACTTGGTGCCTTTTACCCCAGGCAGCTCTCAAGGGCTGAATTAGTCTTGGGTCTGTGCTGAGGGTGCTCCCAAGGGGGCTGGAGGAAGTCTGTCCCAAGAAGATGACTCACTGGCAGGGACTTCCCAAAGGTCTCCCAGTCCCTACCAACCTTCACCCATGAGAGATGGTGACTCTGTCCACCCTGGACTACTATCCACTTGATGACACTATCACTGCCCAGCATGAAGATTAGACCCTCCAAGAATGTATTAGCCAAGTAGCTGCAATCAATGGGGAAGGCACACTGGGACACTCAATGATTTCCCCATTTTAAGTTACGAAATGACATTTCATATTGGATGGAGAAACAGCCTTGTGCAAAAGAGCCCAAAATCTGTCTCCTGGTTCTGTGGACATAGAGAAAGAACTGACAGGGATTTGAAGGGGATTTCATAGTCAAACAGTCCCCTTATGTGAGCAAGAGTCAGGCTAGCTGTACCCCTAATAACGTGAGATTTGTAGAAGCGAGGATTGTGTGAGGCGAGTGGGAAAGAACTGTGTGAGAAGTTGTTGTGACCTTGTGTTAGATAACTATGGAATACAGACGATAGTCTAAATAGAGGTGAAAAACATAAGATATCAGGATGACCTATGTATAAACAAAATGCAGCTGTTGCTCGCTATTGTATGTAACAAAGGTATAAATGCTTGCTGTAATTGTTTACCTGGAGAGAGACCTGTTTAGCTCTCTCCCTCCACGCAATTGCCTAGAGATAATAAAATATCTGACTTGCTGCACCCAACCTGAGAGTGAGAACTCTGTTTTTCTCCGACAGTTCCAAAACCCACTCGAGAAATGTTGAGAATAGCACACTCCATCCCAATGGCTGCACATCTGGGTAAGGCAAAGACGCTTGAAAGGCTATTGGCCTGGTTCCTTTGGCAGGGCATATTTTGGGAAGTAGCACATTTTTGTCTATCTTGCCCATTGCCAGAAGGTAGCACTTAAAGGATGTGCTTCCTTAATTCCCCTCCCCTCTATTTGAAAGGGTGGAGATTGACATAGTAGGCCCCCTTGGGAAAAGTTCCCTGAACCACACATTTATTTTAGTGCTAGTTGACTATGCCATAAGGCATCCAGAGGCCATTCCCTTGGGGAACATCTTTGCTTCCACCCTTGCACAGGAGATACGGCAAATCCTTTCCAGGGTTGGTCTCCCCTTGGAGATTATCATGGATCAGGGGACAAACTTTGTCTCAAGTGCTTCATCAAGTCTGGTTCCTCTTCAAGGTCTGGAGTGGTCCCACATTTGTCCATTATCCTCAGATTGATGGCCTAGTGGAATAGTTTAATAAGAATGTTAAGTCAATGCTGAGAAAGTTATTTGGGACAAAAAACAGGGTTCAATTACTGTTGTACTGTACCCAGCCTACCTGCTCATCGAATGTCCTTCTCTGTATCGAGCAAATAAGGGAGATGCTGGAGTACTTTGGTCATTTCATTTTGGCCAACCTGTTCTAGGCCCAACAGAGCCAGGCCCAGCGGTATAATGGGGGATCCAGGATAAGGGTGACCAAGTCCTCCTATTGCTCTCTAGCTCAGAGAGCAAACTCCAAGCCAAATGGCAGGGCCCCTATGAGGTCCTTCAGTGGATAGGCTTGGTCAGTTTTGAGTTTTTTTGCATGGATCCAATTGAGGTAGGAATTAAGGAGGTCCTACTTGGGGGTGGGTTATCCATTCAACAGGGAAAGCAATTAGACACTCTGGTGCGGAGATACCAAGATGTATTTTTCCCCATTTCCAGGACAAACCTCACTCAGGATCCACCAGTTTCATTCAAAATAAGGGCTTCAGCTCAGTCAAAAGTCCTATCCCATCCTGGAGTGGTTGAAGTCCCAGTTAATACAAAGACCATGCAACACTTTGATGGCTCCAGACAATGAAAGATTCAAATGCCCGGGTTACCCACTGGTATTTTGCCTTATAGACCTTTTGTTTTAATATACAGCATCATCCCATCAAGAACCAACAGAATGCAGACTTTCTGTCCAGGATGCATGAAGAAGGTGAGTCACTCGGTGAATGACCTCTCAAGGAGTGTGGTGGGGATATGTGTGAGTTTGAGAGATCAAAGAGAATAAGAGGGAGTGAGAGCGCTACCTGCAGGAGACTTGAAGCCTGGAACAGGCTTGCTAAATGAGCTAACCAGAGACACCTGGCACGGGGGAGGAAACCATAAGCAGCAGGTTCCTTATAAGACAGCTGAAGCAGTTGTCTGGAAGAGCTTCTATCTTTGGATCACATAGCACGGTCATCTGCAAATAGGGTAGTACCTAGTCCTGCCTGTAAACTCTCTGGGAGATCATTATTCATAATGTAGAACTGGGTTGGGCTGATAACATTCCCCTGTCGAGTGCCATTATATTTATATTTATATAAATATGTATAAATATTCAACAAAGCTGCCCCTACACTGAAGTGTATGGGTCCATCACTTAAGAAGTCTCTTATCCACCAGAACACTCCCCCTCTTATTCCAACTGAAGCTCATTTATACAGCAAGCCTTTTCTCCATAGCAAGTCATATGTTTTTTCAATGTCCAAAAAGACAGCTGTCATGAACACTCTGCTCCTCATGTTTTTTTGTATTTCTGTTTGTAATCTTACAGTATGATCCACTGTGAATCTTCCTTTCCTGAAACCACTTTGTACACAGTTTATAATCCCCCCCCCACCAGGTATGCTACTAATCTCTCATTTAAAATTCTTTCTCTAATTTTGCCCACACATAATGGGATGGAAATAGATCTACACACATCAGACCTTGTGCATAATTTGCCAGGTTTTCCTATCTGTATAACCATCGCTTGCTTCCACTCAGACAATATATGGGAAAAGGGAATACTATTATATAACTTCAATAAAACTCTTAAACTCCCTTCAGGGAGGTGCTTAAGCATTGTATTACCTGTCTTTACCTGTGGCTGAATCTTTACTATTGTCGATATCTTTTTTTAAGTTCCTGTATGCTGAAATTTTTATTCAGTTCATCATCTTTATATTCTACCCAGCCATGTAAGAGTTCACAGTTTTCTTTAGCAAATATTCCCTTTTTGTTCACAAAAACTCTTTAATTTGTATCACTATTAACTTTTTGGAACTTTTTTGCTAAAATGTCTTCTTTTCCTAAGTTAGAACTTTCAATTTAATCTTTTATTATAAGACCAGGCATAAATTTGTTTTTATGCCATATCCAATTCTTTTTTAAGCTTGTTTATATATTCGGAAACCTCAGAATCTTTGTTTAGTTTCTCATGGTACTTTCTCCAACTGTTTCTTTGTAGGGGTCAGCAATGTGTCTGTACACGGACACAAGTGTCCGTGGTAAAAAGTCTGAGGTCCATGGTAATTTTTCAAAAAATTGAATGACTGAATGACATTAACCCCCACCCCCTAATGCCCGTCACTAAGTATGGTAATTTTGTCAAGTGTTCGTCGTGCAACATGGTGGTGCCAACCCCTGTTTCTTTGCCTTTTTAATAATTCTTTGTGCCAATGCTTTACATCTCTTATAGTTCATTAAGTCCTTGCTATTCATTGTACTTTCTGCTTGTTTGATGCCTTCTTTCTTTCTTAATTGCTGCGTTACAATTTTAATTCCATCAGGGAATTGTATTTCTGAGTTTGTGACAATTTGATGTCTTACATATAGCTAGGTTGGCTGCTGTTACAATTCCCTTGATTATATTTTCGTGAAATTCCTCTAGATTATCACTTATACAATTGGTACTTAGATACTCAGCACACTTACTTTTAAAGTCCCCAGTTTGCTCTTCTAAGGTAGGGATTCCAGGTAGGAATTCCTTCAGTGTTTCCAGCATTACCTTGGCCTTGATATGTAATTAGAAGAGGGAAATGGTCACTGCCCAATCCATCTTCTTTATAGATTTCCCAGCTGCATTTACTTGCAATATTGCTTGTTGCAATTCCCAGATCTGATCATGAAAATATTCCATTCACTGAATAAAACCTAATAGGTGCACCAGTACTGAGCCAGGTTGTGCATGTCAGGGAACTGTTCCAGGCATTTAGCATTATAATCAGTTTTCCTGCTTTTCCATAATTCATTACAGCAATTAAAGTCTCCACAAATAATGTACAGGCCTTTGATACCTTTAAGTAACTCTTCGAATTCTAGATTGTCTGTCTAGTTTTTTACATGGCTGTAAATATTACAGATTCGTAGAAAGATGCTATTATTCTGCACAGGAATCTCAAGAGTGTTGTACTGAAAACTTAAGTTCTATACAGCTATTTCAATGTAAGGTAGACCTTCCTTTATAAATATACAGACTCCTCCTCCTCTTGTTATTTCTCTGTCACTTCTGATTATATCATATTTTGGAAGCCTAAGCATAAGTTTTCTCAATAACCATGTTCTACACATATCACATCAGGTTTGTTTTTCACTTCAAAAACAGTTTTCTTTAATTCCTGACCATGTGTTATTAAACTATGTCAGTTCCAGCAAAAGATCATTAGAACCATGTTGTTTAAACTGCATTATTACCTTCACTTAAAATTGTCATATATAACATCTCAAAGGGGCTGGGATATATGGTTTATCCCAGAATAGTTCATATCCTATTTTAACCTTACCGGGTAGCATCTCATCTTTAAATGTTACTCGGACAATTGTTGATGATTTGTGCTCTCCCCCTCTCCTGCTAATCAGTCTCTTAGCAGACAGCACTTGGTCCTCACCTATACCCCTGTTAATGTTAATCCTTAGTCATGCCTAATGGAACCCCATATATTATCCCCTTTGCTTCGGTCATAAATTTAGGTCACTTGCAAATTACATTATTTTCCTGAAATTTGTAGTTTTAAGAAGTTTCGTAGCCTGTTCCTTAGGTGTACATTTTACTAATAAATCTCTACCCTGTATACTTTTAGTTCTAAATATTTCTGATACTTTGCCTAGTCCATTCTGCTGTTTTTCAAGGGATTAACTTCTATCTTTACATCTTCAGCTAGTGATTTGACAATTATAAGATATCAATCCTTTTCCGTACATTTTTTTCCATCCTTGTCTGCTCCCTCTTCTTCATATACAGATATTTCTGTTCTTTTTTTATTCTTTTCTAATCTGAAGCCATTCTTCATCCCTTTCTGCTTCTTCCTTCCAACATAACTTCCAACCTTTTCCTCTATTTCCCACTCTGTTTGTCTGTCCACCAGGCCAAGCCACCCCTGAGTTCCAAGACCCAGCTTCAGCCTCTCCGAGCCTGCATAGCCTGGCCTGCTCAGCCAGTCCCCTTTTGCTTTAAATGTTCTGTCTTCCTAATCACCACCCTTCCCCTTCCCCAGCTGGACTTTATCTGTAATTAAGGTGCAGCCAGATAGCATAATTGGCCTCTCAGGCCCACAGTAACCCCTTCACCATCTGTGTAGGGGGTACTCCCCAACATCTCTGTGCTATCTATGAGTAGCCATTAATGCACTTTTTATGAAGGTAAACTTATTTTCTCTCTCTAACTATTTTTATTCAAAAGTTTAATGCTTTAGTTCTAGCCAGACTATCTCCTGGAAGTTTTAGAAGACATTAAAAACTGGGAAGTTTGCACTCAACAATAATCATATCTTGGAATGTCTTGAGATGTAGCTTTGTTTGCTATGGAACTGAAAATGCCATTTTGCTGCTCCTGCATATCATTATATTTCAACCGATATCACTTGAATCAAAGCCACATGCAGCTGATAAAGGTGTATATGTCTCTTGTGAGAGATGGCAGGCTCTATTGCCATCGTCTCTGATTCTGCTGCTTTCAGCTGGCTAAAGTCAGCTGCAGATCATAAGATTATGACAAACAGTAAATGAAAAATAAATTAGTATCATGAGTTATACTTTGATGTCATTGATGAAGCATAGCGGAACCATTCAAAATGCTCATACTTCTTTTCTATTTTCCACTTATGATTGAACTTTTATGACCACAAAGGTCAAGAGATGAACAATACTGGAAGGTAAAATCTTGTATTTGTTCACAACACTCTGTGTGTATATGTGTGGTGCATTCAACAGCAAGTGATTTCAATCCATTGTGCAGGTAATAATTTCAGCTTTTATCCAAAGAGACTTCTAGTAGTAGCTGATCTCAGCAAAGTGTGTTTCTATATATTTGGGAGTAAGAGGAGTGGGTTTTTCTTCTGTGTTGTAGAGGACTGTTCAGGATAGCTTGGATTTAAAAGTCCAAATGAGTTTGAGCTATAGTAAATAACATGGAACTTTTTTACATACAGGGCCTCACTGCACAGGTGAAAAGCCAGTATTTGAAGTACAGAACTATCCAGTCATTTAAGGTCTATTGCTTTGCATTTGAAAAGTTTTTCATCTTTTAAAGGTCAAAACCAACATCCTCAATTGTGTTCTGAAACAAATTGGAAGCTTTTGGAGACTAGCATGCATGTGTAATAAGTAGATACATGGGGACAGCACTAACTTAAGTGATCATATGATCTTCAAATATAGCCCGAGGCAAAGTGAATTGCAGTGATGTAGTTTGGAGTGTAAAAGGCACTGGTGACCAGGGAGATGTCTGTATCTTTAAGGGATGCCACAAACTTCCAGCCAGATGATGTGGGAAGGGAGGAAAACATTTTGGCTAATGCTACTTTCTTGACCATCCAGAAGCAGTCAAGGCTCTAACATGATTTCCAGTGTTAACCTTAGTAACAAGAGGCAGCCAAACATTATGCTGTTACTTCTGTTGTCTTCTCTAGTGTGTCCTCCAACTTGCAAGATATCACCTTATGTGTTTTATGGCTTGAGCTTCACCCAGCTAACCATCCTTTCATCTGAAGTCTCTGGCAGACACTGAAGAAACTGACTGGTTATTTCATCTGAATGTATGTCTACCATGCAATCACAGGGTGTAATTGCAGCACATGTAGACCTACCAGAACAGTGAAGCTGCGGCAGGGTGGCTAGCTGAATGAAGTAATTACCCAGGATTCTGGCCAAGCTTGTATGGCCTGTGCTGAAGCATGTGTTGCCACTTTGTTATGCTTATAAGAAGCACATGGGATCTTTTTCAGGGAAAAAGGCAATACGCTGTATTTATTGAGAATACAGCAGTTAGCATATGCTTTTCAGTCTCACACACACACACACACCATGCACACAGTTGATATTTATAGTTACCAGTCCAGAGTCTGAATCAATCTTGTGACCAGCCAGATTGTTTGCAGAGGGAAGCCAGGCTCTGTCGGTCACGATCCGATGCTCCTGGAGTTGTGTCAAGATGAACCCAAAGCCTCATGGCAAAGCACCCTGTTCTTATAGTCCTTTCTCTTGGCTAAAGTCTATGGATTTTGCTGTGTCAGTTTATGACTGGTTACTCCTTAATTGGTGTTATCTTTTGATGTTAACATTCCAAAACACCTCTGAGAGGGTCATCCTGTCCTGTTTTTGATTTAATCAATTGTCTTATCTTTAGGGGTACCAGCCTCCACCTCAGGGTGGTCAATCTGCCCTTCCTTAATTATGGATGCGTGTTGATGATTCTCTGGTGTCAAGTCTCTTCACTCCTTCTTCCTTGACCATAACAATGGCCTTCACACCTTATCTTTTCCTGACACATACATTCCTCATTCACACAAACAGTCTTTTACAGAGACCTTCAAAGGTATACAGCAGTTTTTATGTTGAGCAAAAAAGGCATTGTAAATTAAACCTTACTAAATCTTGTAATCAAAACAGTTCACATTGTGGCCCGGGCCTTTAACATTCCTCTAATCTCATTACCATAGACACAATACAAGAGCCTGTCTCTTTCTTACTAAGCCTTAAAACAAAGAAATGTATATTTAACTAGAGTGCCTACTTTATAATACATATAGGAAACCATAGTAGACATTATAACTTATCCTAAAACAAAATGGTGACCATAATCAGTCATAAGGATTGTTCTGGTCTGTCCTTGCCTTGAAATCAAAAAGGGTGGCTGGCAGGATGATCAAATAATACATTAATACATTTAATACCTACTACATTATTATAACCGATAATCATTATAACCTCTGATACAAATATAAAATCCTACTCCTACAACATCTTCACTGCTACCAGCAGTGATCTAGCTAGCTGAATTACATCTCCACAAACTGCACAATCATACCCTCTGATTGTAGCATAGACATATCCTGAGTCTGAGATGCAGACAGAGCTCTGGTCCTGATTATTATATTTCACATTGACTGCAACACCTGTTACTAGCTCCCTTAATTGACTCACCTATATATTGAACAGGAGGGGAGGAAGGATAATTTAATATAGTAAACCACAGAGCTCTCACAGCAGAAGGGAGATTGCCTAATAATACTGGTTATAGCACCCAGGGACACTCCATTGTAACTCCATCTGTCCTTGCTACAGTCTGCAGTCATGACAGCAACACCCCGTGACAACCAGTATCAAGGGCAACTGACTAATCTAAAATAAGTTTTATCTTTGTCCATTGCCAGAAAATGATATTCTTCTAGATCCCTAATAGTCTTGAAGAACTGAGAAGATTCTAGTATCAGAGGGGTAGCCGTGTTAGTCTGAATCTGTAAAAAGCAACAGAGGGTCCTGTGGCACCTTTGAGACTAACAGAAGTACTGGGAGCATAAGCTTTCGTGGGTAAGAACCTCACTTCTTCAGATGCAAGAAGATTCTAAATATTGCTACAGCTTCTCCCAGAAAAGAGAGTTCAGGGAGTGGATGCTGAAGTCTGTCAAGGGCAAGACTTGATTTTTTTTTTTTAACATGAGCTTAACAGCCATAGTTGGGAGGCACTGACATTCTCAACCAATAATGGACTGAATGTTTCACTATAAGCTTTTGTATATCAACAAAGTAATAGGTTCAAATCAAATGTTAAAGCCTGAAAATCCTTGAGCATCTGTAGAGAGCCTCAATTGGCACAATGTGTTGATATTCAACCAGAGAAAACTCCATACTTATGTTCTCCCATCACAGCTTGGCTTACATTGAATACATAGTAGAGAAAGAGAGCCTTGAGCACTAGGCCTGTTGCAAAATTTGAGGCCTGAACCAGAGGCTGTAAATTACAGTTAGGCCATGTATTAAAGTAGATGTTTACACGTTTACTGTTTGGTATATGAACTTGGCAAAGCAATTGCTAGTGTATTAGGCATTAAATATTTATATAAAATGTTGGGGTACTTTGTCTTAATATTTTGTGTGGCCTAGGGACAGCAAAGACTTTTGCTGCTGACTGAGTCATTGGCAGCAGTAACAGCATTCTTCAGCACTTAACTACAGAATGGATCAGCCAAGTGTGAATCCAAGAAATGTTGTCTACATTAGGAGTTGACCTTACTGGTAATATTGTATGCAGGATAAACCGTTGAGCATACTATTTGAATTACCTTTTTAACAATCAGCAAAATCTAGGATAATAGTACTTTTCACTTAACTAGGTATTATATCCGGATCAGTGGACCTGGAATCAGGGGGCCCATGTGCCTGGTGGGACTGTTGTTGATGGGTCACCAGTGGATCAGAAAATATGGGAAGTTAGGCTGGAAGCAATTCAGTTACTTGGACAGAGCAGTCCTGTGAATTAAACAGGTATTGCTTTTCTTGTGGCAGATGCAAAGCCTTGTATACTTTTATCTCAATACTTGCAACATTCCGGTAGGAACAAGAAGAACTATTATACCTATTGTATAAATGAGGCATAGACAGACAGGTTAATGGAGAAAAGCTATAAAGTGAGTGAGTGGAAGAAATAAACCTCAGGGGGTTAAACTTCAAGTGGCCTGTTTCAACAGATAAAGAACTCTGTGCAATGACTTCCTTCCCACTAGATGAGAATTCTGTATTCTTCAGTTTTCTTGGATAATGGAATGAATTCTAATAGCTAAATATTACACTCAGCTACCTGTTGAAGCCAGTCCTATAGCATGGGTGAGCTGAGGGCAAAATTGGAAGAGAAAGCAGCAAATTATGTAGGATTATCTGACATAGATGACCATTCTCTTCATCTGGATATGCCAAATACTCAGGGATAACTGTGAGTTATTTTCCATATGACTCAGCTGTACTTTTTATTTCTTCTTATTTCCTGTTGAGCTGTTCTGTTATGCATTTACAAGGCACCATCAAGCCAGTGTTCTATTATAAAGATTTCCCAGTAGATGCATCCATATGTTTTAAACTACTTTCTGCTTCCCTTACTTCCCTTCTGATTTATTAGCTTCTATTGATGTAGAGCTCTCCTGTTGGCTTTCCTGACCTGTCACTTCTAGATTCAGTTCCTCGGAGTATACGATGTGATCACAGAAATAACAGGGAAAAACTTTTCTTTTTCAGTTGGTTTGAGTAATATGAACTACACCATCTGCTCTTACAGATATTAAGATCTCATTCAGAACTAACATGAAAACCAGCACGTACCAGCAGCAAACATGGTATCTTGCAGTTTTATACTTCAGAAGAGCAGAATATTGCAGTGTTTTTAGAATGAGATTTGCAAACTTGCCTGAGGGACTTGGACACTCAATTCCAATTAAAATGAATGAGAATGTGACTTCCAGATCCCCCAAGACTGAGATTATCAAAGCTACCTAATTCTTTCAGCAGTGTTGTATGGACCTAGGCAAAAACATGCAAGAAAATACGTTTCAACTACTTAATTTTAAATTCAGTTTATTTAATGAGCTCTATAATATGCAGAAGCGATGGAGGGAAACTCTTGGTAGTGGTTTACCGTTTGTTTGGAACCTGTGTCAGGAAGAATGGGGGGAATCAAACACTGGAGGGAACAAGACAGAAATAAATCCTCCATGTGGCCCAGATCCTCTTCTTACTAGTATATATGCAATGTACCTCAGGTGCCACATGTCCAGGATTCATAATCAAATTTGGTCCACTGGTTGGATCATTAGCTTTCCCAGCCTGGGCCAGGTACTGATGGGGAGTGTGACACGGATGCTGATCCTCAAAGTATTTAGGTGTCTAACTTCCATTGAAAATAGGCACCTAAAAATGTTGTAAGTTCTGGACCAAAGTGATCTGAAGGGGGTAGTATTTAGATGAAGATCTAGAGTAGGACAGCGTTTGGGATTTGTATCTGGGAATGCGTCACAGCAAGGTCGACAAGAGCTGAGGTCTACTGAAGCTATCAGTGTCTTAGTCTTGCTTTTCAGATATTGCTGAGATGGGATCTTCAGCTGAAGCCACCTTTGGAAATATCCCACCTGATTGTTCATCCCACCTCGGTTTGGTGGGTTTCATATCACACAGCAATTAGTTGTTTAAACTTTCTTGCTTTTTATTTCTGTTTTATGTTTTGGTTGCTTATTCTAGGATAAATGAAGGGCTGGGACTGTTTGAGTTTTGAACTCTGCGTGTTTTTAATTATTGTACAGTATCTAGTTACAGTGGCGCTGAGCAACATATAAGATAGTGAGCATAACTGTTGCAACCTGATATTTTTTCTTTGACTCACTTTGAGCTAGTGAATATGGATGGTGAGGTTACTAGCCCATAGAGGGAAGCCAAGGAGGATAGACAGATCTTATAATGAAATGTTACCGTGGGAAAGGAACTCTTTCTCTGAATTGTGTACAGAAGGTCTGAAGTGATATGTTGTGATATGTTGACAATAACAGGAAGTTGGAAAAGAATGTATATATGTGAGTAAGAGGCAAGGTGTACACGTCTCTCACCTATAAAAGGATGATGAACTGGAAGATGGTCTGTGCTCAGGTCTGTGCACAGGTCTGCGTGCCGTATATGGTGAATGTTGTTCCTTAGGGTTATGACTAATATTGGATATATATATTTGGCAGGGTGCATTGGTGTAAGCAAGTTTCTGATCTATGTGTTGAGTAGAGCTGGATAATTATTGCAAAACAAGTGTTCACAAATATTTAGTTCATTATGAATGAAGATCCAGATCAATTTGATCTTGTTCATGCCACTTTGTGGGGTGGGGGGTTGGGCAGGGGGTGGGGGTTATTGTGGATTTGTTTTTTTTATAGTTTTTTGCAGACATTCAGGGAAAACTATTTAGTGACCTAAATATTTGGAGAGTGGCTGTTCTTCATAGGAACACCAATATTAGCTTGTGAAAAAGAATACTTTTGGATGAATATGAGTCTTTTCTTGCTCTAATAGTTGTTTGCTCTTTGCCATTTGTTTGTCATTCTCCTGTTTTTAAGAGTTTCACTCCAATCAGGAAACAAACAATATCAAAGCTGCAAATAATGAGGCATATGTGGTCAACATTAGTGAACATCTCCGAGATTGAAACTAACTCCCAATAATTATTCAGTGAATAATTACACATATCAAGTATCTTGCAGAAATTGTGATTAGATTGTGAACTGCAAGCAGAATAAAGGTCTCTAATCCATAATTAATGGTTTGACTGTGTCTAACATTGAGATTGAGCTGTGATAAAGTGTAGAACTAAGATTTTTTTTAAAATTTAACTACAAATTCCCTCCAATGTCTGAGCTTTTTTATACCTGCACTATTCTCATCATGTTTCAATTTTTATGGATGTTCATTTACTGACTTGCTTCTATCTGAGAATTTTTCTTTAAGAATTTATTTTTAAATGTTTCTGAAACACTAGGGGGCTTGGGACTCTGTCAGAAGAAAACTTTCATTTTACTTTCAGTTTGAGTCAGAGCAGCTGTCACTCAGTCAGAATCAGCACCTCCCTTTGAAACTGCCACAGCTCAGGAGGAAACCAAGCTGCTTGAAGGAGAGAATTTCAAACATTATTTTTTTTTCTCCTGATTGGAACCAGCTTTTAAAGTCTTCAAAACTTTGCTCCAAGCAGGGGGAAAAAATGTTTTCTGTTTGAAATTTTCTTTTATATTTATTTCTTTAGCTATGCAACAGCTTCAAAAGGGCACTGTTGCTGTGACTGACATCCAATGGAATTCAGATTAGAAATAAAATGAATGCTCCTATTGACTGGAGTCTCTACAAGTTCTTTTACAGGATGATTCACAATTTAAGTGGGAGCAGGAGGGAATAGCAAAAAATAAAAGCCTTAAGATTTTTCTCTTTACATAAGAACGGTCATACTGGGTCAGACCAAAGGTCCATCTAGCCCAGTATCCTGTGTTCCAACAATGACCAATGCCAGGCATTTCAGAGGGAAGGAACAAAACAGGTAATCATCAAGTGAGCCATCCCCTGTCACCCATTCCCAGCTTCTGGCAAACAGAGGCTAGAGATACCATCCCTGCCAATCCTGGCTATGGGGGAAATAGATGTTACTTCCCCGCCTACAAGCTAAGTCACTCCAAAGCAAAGACATTCCAGTGGATCACCAACAGGTTCCCATTTAGCACAGTAGCTGCACCCACAAAGGTCTTAAGTTCACTGGTTACTCCTGAGGGAATTCTGAGCCACTGTGCATGTGCAGAATTCATGTCCCCCAGAATGTTTGTTTTTTGTTTCCCCACAGAATAATAGATTCTGATGCAGAAGCAGAGGGAAGCCGTGAAAGGTGTCACATGCCCCTCCCCGGCAGTGGTCCGAAATGGGCATGTCAGTTCAGCTGTCAGAAGCAGCCTGGGGAGACATAAATCACCATCCACGGCTGAGGGGACAGAACTGGGCATGTGTGCAAGACTCTGTCCCTCTTGTTCGCTATTACAGTGTGCCTGGCCCTGGGGTGTTTCTGGAGCAGTTGCGGGGCAGACCTGGCTCTTGCATTGTGTCAGGGTTGGGTGCAGCCTCACCACCGAGACCGTGTCTGGGGTGGGTGGGGGCTGCAGGGTGATTCCCCCCTCTGTGCAGTCAGTGGCCTGTGCTCCCCACTGTACTAGGGCTTCTGGGAGTGGGGCAGGCAAGGAAAGGGTCAGTCGGCATAGGAGCATGGACCAGAGGGTTCCCAGTGGTGCTGGGGGGATAAGAGGGTCCCCAGAGGTGGTGGGGGATGTTGCAGCCTGGGGGCCAGTGGATGGGAAAGGGGAGTCAATCTCCAGGGGAAGGAAGAGGTGAGGGCATAGGGCTGTGTCCTGAGGGAGGGGGCAATGAGTGTGGGAGGATCAGCTGAGGGGGAACAATCACTGGGGCAAGGAGCCTGAAGGAGGGAGAGCTGAAGAAGGATGGAGGGCTAGGAGCAGCTAAGTCAGTCTTGGGGTCCACTTGCCCTCAGAGAAGCAGGGCGCCCCCTCACCTTACCCTGGAAGAGACTCAGGACAGAACCCAATAAACTAATGCATTCTCTCAACTGACTAATCTGCTCTCTGCCTTCTCCACATCTCTCCTACATTTGGGTAACGTAGACCTTGGTCCTGAAGTGAGGATCCATGTGGATGCCGGGGTTTATTTAACTCTCTACTCCTGGGGGAATCTTTTTTTGTTGACTGTATTGTTACAGACATACTTTATAATGAGTATTTTGAAATAAATTACCAAAATAATTGACACAAGCATGATTATATTGTGTTATTTGATAAATAAAGTATGCAGAATTTTAAAATATTGTATGCAGAATTTTTAATTTGTTGGCACAGAATTCCCCTGGTGTAACTGTTAGAAAATATGTACTTGGTTGTAAGAATATTTTACTGTATGCAGAAGTGAACAAACACAATATGGATTTTTCCATGAATGTTAGTTTGAAATTTTAAATAAGTTTGCCCTTACAGTTTGCCTTTCACAAATATTCTAGAGAATGAACTTATTAGTAACAAGCAACAGAGAGTCCTGTGGCACCTTTGAGACTAACAGAAGTATTGGGAGCATAAGCTTTCGTGGGTAAGAACCTCACTTCTTCAGATGCAAGTAATGGAAATCTGCAGAGGCAGGTATAAATCAGTATGGAGATAACGAGGTTAGTTCAATCAGGGAGGGTGAGGTGCTCTGCTAGCAGTTGAGGTGTGAACACCAAGGGAGGAGAAACTGCTTCTGTAGTTGGATAGCCATTCACAGTCTTTGTTTAATCCTGAGCTGATGGTGTCAAATTTGCAAATGAACTGGAGCTCAGCAGTTTCTCTTTGGAGTCTGGTCCTGAAGTTTTTTTGCTGTAAGATGGCTACCTTTACATCTGCTATTGTGTGGCCAGGGAGGTTGAAGTGTTCTCCTACAGGTTTTTGTATATTGCCATTCCTGATATCTGACTTGTGTCCATTTATCCTCTTGCGTAGTGACTGTCCAGTTTGGCCAATGTACATAGCAGAGGGGCTATATATTGCTGGCATATGATGGCATATATAACATTGGTGGACGTGCAGGTGAATGAGCCGGTGATGTTGTAGCTGATCTGGTTAGGTCCTGTGATGGTGTTGCTGGTGTAGATATGTGGGCAGAGTTGGCATTGAGGTTTGTTGCATGGGTTGGTTCCTGAGTTAGAGTTGTTATGGTGCGGTGCGTGGTTGCTGGTGAGAATATGCTTAAGGTTGGCGGGTTGTCTGTGGGTGAGGACTGGCCTGCCTCCCAAGGTCTGTGAAAGTGAGGAATCATTGTCCAGGATGGGGTGTAGATCACTGATGATGCGTTGGAGAGGTTTAAGCTGAGGACTGTAGGTGATGGCCAGTGGAGTTCTGTTGGTTTCTCTTCTGGGCCTGTCTTGTAGCAGGAGGCTTCTGGGTACACATCTGGCTCTGTTGATTTGTTTCTTTATTTTCTTGTCTGGGTATCGTAGTTTTGAGAATGCTTGGTGAAGATCTTGTAGGGGTTGGTCTCTGTCTGAGGGGTTGGAGCAGATGCGATTGTACCTCAGTGCTTGGCTGTAGACGATGGATCGTGTGGTGTGACCGGGATGGAAGCTGGAGGCATGAAGGTAGGCGTAGCGGTCGGTGGGTTTTCGGTATAGGGTGGTGTTAATGTGGCCATCGCTTATTTGTACGGTGGTGTCTAGGAAGTGGACCTCCCGTGTAGATTGGTCCAGGCTGAGGTTGATGGTGGGGTGGAAGCTGTTGAAATCATGGTGGAATTCTTCCAGGGTCTCCTTCCCATGGGTCCAGATGTTGAAGATGTCATCAATATAGCGTAGGTAGAGAAGGGGCATGAGTGGACGAGAGCTGAGGAAGCATTGTTCCAGGTCAGCCATAAAAATGTTGGCATATTGTGGGGCCACAATCTTCACCAAGATCTTCACCAAGCATTCTCAAAACTACAGTGTTTCGTAGGAAAGCAAATTTGAAGGATATTTGTGGAAAGTACATTTTTAGGCCTCAATCCTGCAATCAGATCTGTGTAGAGTAACCTTTGTGCACATGTAACACCTCTTGGAGTTTCACTGGGTTGAGTGCAGGTGCTAGAATCTCTCCATATAGATTCAGTTGCAGGAGTAGCACCCTAACTTGTAATCAGAAGTATTAACTTCAGAAATATGATTCTAGGGATTATGATCAGCTGAGGCTCATTCATGCAAGGTGCTGAGCACTCTGCCCCTGCTCCAGCAATGCATTTAAAACAAGTCATTAATTCCATTGAAGTCAAGGGGGCTGGACAGGGGCCAGAATGCTCAATATCTTACAGGATTGACCTCCAATGAAACCAGGAACAGACAAGCTAGTTTAACAGATTCCCAGATACATCAGGGAAGTTGTCAATTAAAGGTAAATGACTTAGAAAGCTTTTGAATATTATGGGAAAGGCATAGGTGAGTTTTGTTGATTTGGAGAAAGATAATGCACTATCTTCCGCATCTTCCACTGCAATCACTTGCAATTTTTTGTATTGCAGTCCTTCCAACATTGCTCTTCCATTCTGGTTTGTGTCTCAGTGGGGTAGTAACATCTGGGTCTTCAGCTCACCTATATCAATCATCAATTTTGTTTCTACCCTTGACTCCACAGTTTGGTTTTTCATAAATGTATTTATTTTCCTATATTATGGCAGTAGTCATCCAGTATGCACAGCATCTGTCTGCAAACCAATGAGAGTCAGAAGTCAACTCTCTTAACTTCCCTTGATATATTTACTACTCAGGTTTGAAACAGCTACTTTTGTAGCTAACACCTCATGCACAACTTCTAAAGCTTGCAAAGTACTAATCTGTCACATGTAATTTCACTCTCTGAATTTGATAAAATTTCTCTTGCAATTGACATTTCTAACTTACTGTTGAACATTCATACATTTACCAAAAAAAAAAAAAAAAAAAATTTACTCATTCCTAGAAAGGAGAAACTTACACCAGGTTAGTTTACCTTTAAATTAGCCTGAAAAGCCTTAATACTTTGTTCTATGAACCACAAACTTAGGGTTGCCATCTCTCAAGCAAAGGTAAGGACAGATTTGATTTTTTTTTTTTGACAAATAGATTCCTTACTGGGCATGTTAATACAGAACTATGAGCAATAATTCATTTAAACTACAATACAAAACCATATTTCTGGCATCTCTCAGAAGCAGTACAAAGGCTTGGGGGAGTCAGGGGTAATGGAGGAGCTGAAGGAGAGGGAAGTAAATTGCTGGGAAGGAGCCTGGGTGTGAAATTGGAACATTGTTGAGTATGGGTGGGAAAAGAATGGAACAGTTTTTGGGGGGTGGGGTGGGGAGGAGGATTGTTAGGCAGCTTCCTCCATACAGACCCTGGTTGACCCTTAGCCTCTCCCATTCAGTCAGGCACATTTGCCCCTGTCCCCATGTGTTCCTGCACCCCCTTGTGTCCTTGTGACCTCTGTCCACATATGTCCCTCCACCCCCACTCAGACACCCACTCTCCCCATCTCCATGTGGCCCAGCACCCCCTTCCCCTGTTCCAATGTGGCTCTTTACCCCTCCCTATCCCTATCCCCATGTGTCTCTGTGACCCCACCCAGCCACCCCCTGTCCCCATGTGTCTCTGTGCCCCCACTTAGCTACCCTCTGTCCCTCTGTAGCTCTGCACCCCTCCCCCCATCACCATGTGGCCTTGCACTTCCATCCCCACTGTGGCCCTGTGCCTCCACTCCCATTCAGCCTCTGCCCCAGTCTGTGCTCCCCCACTAGCCTTTATGTGCTCCTGTCTGACTCCCCAGCACCTCATGCTGTCTGTCTCCCCATAGCCCCTGTCTCCTGACCTGGTCTGACAGTCACTGCAAAGAAGTCAGGCTCTTTCTCTTCTCTAGCTGACTGGGAGTTGCTGCTGTGTTCTGTTGCCAGAGCGCCCACTGGTAGGCAAAATGCGGAACTGCAGAAGTTATTTTCTGCTGGAGGTACTGCTGTTCTTGCACCACAGCACCCTCTGGTGGGCAAAATGCAGAACTGCAGCAACATTTCAGCAGAAGCTTTTTTCTGCACACAAAAAAAATAAAAATATGCATGGCTCATTAATTATGCACACACGCAATAGCGTGGAGGGGTTTGTTCTCAACTTTTCCCATAAACTTTGCTGAATGACCTTGGCAAATCGTACTTCCTCTCTTTTGCCTCAATTTCCTTATCTGTGAAGGAGTGATAGCATTTACCCACATTCTGTAAAGTGACAGTCTTACAAATATATTGAAAACATCATTACTAATAACTATGGAGGTAGGTGAATCAACCCAGAATTTGTCCCAAAGACAGAACTAACCAAATGTTTTCCTAAGTCCCTCCTCTTTGCTTCATCCCACCAAATGTTTCCATGGCTCGATGTCATTATTCATTTTATATTCTAATATAGGACCAGATTTTTTTCCATCCTTATTAAGAGCCAGAGGTACTTTACTCGTTAGGTGGTCTCATTCATTTAACTGGAACTACTCTTGGTGTAAGGGACTACTTGATAGGAGTAGTGGTGATAGAATCTGGCAAACTCCTGGAGACAGGAAACTTTTATAAATAATGGTCAAAACTGGAGAGTAGTGCACTGTGCATGTGGCCAGTCCTTATGAAGGCTGAGCCATGGCTCCAGCTCCTTTGGTTTGTCTTGCACTCTGTGGAGTATAAGGAAGGTGAACAGTTCCATTGCTCAAGAGGTTTCCTTCAGCCCTCTTGCACCTCATGTGCTCCTGGAGAAGCTGGGCAAAGTCTGGTCCCATGTATTTGAATCAGTGTTATCCCATTTTACTTTTGCAAACTTTTATTTTGCAAGAATGTGACTCATTTGAGTGCTCTGCACTCCTCTTTTAAATGCCATCTTTCAGATTCGAACAGGAAAGATTTTTTTTTTCACCATGCCCTTGCATTTATGATCTGGTTTTCTTTTTACTAATAGCCCATCATATTTCTTTATTCCCTCAGTCCTGTTTTTACTTATTAATCGCTGAGGTGTGACTGCACTTCTTTTATCTGCTGTACTTAGAGTCCTGGAAGATGTGATACCCTATTAACCATTGCTGCTAGCTGCACCTAATTTGTGTGTCAAGTCACTTTCTGCTCCTTTAACCTTTCCCCTATCGTACCAGTTTTGACTGATACAGAACTCTCTCTATTTACTTCTCTACCCTGTCACTGCCATTGCTATAGACTAGACTCCCTTCCCCTCAGTGTACTCTGCTACCAAAGATGACAGGTTGGAATGTAATTTGCATGAATTGCTTTCAAGATCTGCTAATAAACATGACAGTCTGCCTAGCTGCTGTCACAGGTACCATATTAATACTCTTCCCATTAACATCACAAACTGTCAGTGAAACACACACACCAGCGAGGGGCCAAGGCCATTGTGGAAGAACTGCATTGGTCCTACTCTCCTTCAGTGCAAAGTGCTCTGGTAGGCCTCTTGGCCAGACTGGGTTAATCAGGAATTAGAATTAATTATTTCAGGAATTTTCTGGGCCTCTTTTTGTGGGTCAGAGTTGTTGATTCCCAAATGTCTTATCATCCGAGAGGACAGAAAAATGGGGCTTGCCTACATGGAGACTTAGTCCACAGCAAAGGTGTGAATCTACAGCATACCGGCCTGCCGCACACTAACTGGCCATGTAGACCCTGCTACCATGCACTAAAAGTTCTGTAGTGTGCTTTTCGCATGCTGTTGTTGAAATAACTTAATAAGAAAACAGGACACCTGGGCCTTGAGTAGATACAAATGTATCAATGTTGTGTCAATTTGACCTCAACAGCGTTTTAAATAAGTGTAGTTAGCTCAAGTTTTCCCTTGTGTGGACATTCTTATTTCAGTTTAACAGTGGCCAATTCCATTTTAGTTTGGACTCTGTTTAAGTTAAACTTCAGTAAGCCTGGTTTAAACTGAAATAAGCATGTTCACGCAGGGTTAAGCACTGGTTTAACTGAATTTGTTTAAAATACAATTGAAGACGAACATTCTTGTGTAGGCAAGACCTAAGAGTTCACACAGACTTTTGCGGCGGTTTACTAAATCAATTTAAAATTACACCTCAAGTTAACCAGTGTATCCTGCACATAGACATGTTCTAAAGTCCCATCCTCACTAGGAGTAAGGTACTTGACTGTCTGAGTCGGTTGAATTCCTAAGAAGTCCTTTATAACCTTCTACTTCTAATACACCAGTGAAGAAGAGGGGAAAGCAGCAGTGTAAGGTGCTGTGGACAGGAATAGGGAGAGGCTAGAGAAACATAATAGTTAAATTCAAGGATTAAAAAAAAGAAAAAATAAGTAACTTTTTTCATCCTCTTGCTCTGTCTATCTTATTACTGTAAATCTTTCATGTGCAGACTCTACAGTATGTTTACATTCCCCCAGGCATTTTACTGATGTCTCTTTTAAATGCAGAATTCTTTTTGTTGGAGTCTTCACCTTCAACTGCACAACATTATGCCACTTTTAGCTGAGCCTTGAAGTCCTAGAATTTGTTATACGTGGCTCTGGAGGCTCATTTACTGAAACATTTGAATGTGTAGAAATCATGTGATCTAGTGGATGGAGTAGGAAACTGGGAGACTTTGTTTCAGAATCTGTCACTGATTTGTTGTGTAGCCTCAATTGTGTCACTTAACTGAGGGTCAGTGCCTCAGTTTCCCCATATATAAAAATGAGGATCAACTAATTGACCTCTCCTATTTTGTAACTGTTATATTAATGAGGAAGATGCCTTTCAACCCTCAGAACATGGAATCTGACATTTCAGACCTATACAGTGGCTGAAAGCTGCTGGAGGGCAGGGGGTGGTACAAATTAAATGATTCCTGTGAAAAGTGTGGTTTGTAAAGTTCCATAGCTCCCTCCCAACCACCTCAATGGCAAATTTAAAATCACAAGAAAGAGTACATCCTACTAACCATGCAGGATTTGTCATCTCTGAAAGGAATAACTCAAGTTGGGAGTCATACCTACAGTGTCTAGAAGTATAGTGAACTGAATTTGTGGAGAGAAGCTTATAGCCTTCAGCAAAAGAGAGAAAACTGCAGTACACAGTAAAGGAGCAGAAAGTAGACGAGAGCAGAAATGCAGATGGACAGGAGAGAGGAGAAACCATAAAACAATGTCAGCGCCAAAGTACAACTGCAAGCAATCTGCCCTTGGATGTTCCGTACAGTAAAGGGGGCAGTAAATCTTGTAGCTTTTCATGATGCAAACTAAACTCTCCAGCTAGAAATCCTGAATTTGTTCTGTATGCTAGGCAGTTTCCCTTGAAAAAAAAAATGATATTTTTAGGAAAACATTGGCAGAAAAGCCAGAATTATTTTCTGTCTCAGATGAGGTCATGCACCAGTTGATTCCAAATTATTCCTTATTTACATGTTTTTGTTCATATTCTTAAGTAAGCAAGAATAAACCTCTGTCAGACAAGAAGAAAATATATAACATTATTTTAGTGTGTTTCTCTTGAGTGCACACTATATCTTTAACTCCTTATGACATTCATAATAGCCTGAGGAAAAACACAAATGGAGACAAATATTAACATTCAAAAGACAAATAACCAATTTACTCTTCCCTCTCCTCTGCATTCCATGTAGTAAGCACGCTGGCCTTGGTCATTAGGAGAAGTCCACTATATTGGGATCCCAACATGCATGGTGGGCCAGATCTGCCACTAGTGTAAATCAGCATAGCTTCACTGAACTCAGTGAAACTATCCTGATTTACACCAGCTGAGCATTTACCCCTCTCTGACTCCATTTGCCTGTTTGATATTTTCCTTGTCCTCAATGAGGTGCTGAAGGTAGATTTTGGTGGCTCCCAGGAACAACTTGTTTAAAATTTTCCATCAAAAGGAAGGGATGGTGAGTGACTCTTCTGCCTCTGTTAGAATTCACCTCTTCTCTGGGTACTGCCTGTCTTAAATAACTTATCTCTGGGTCTCACTGCAGTTTCAATATATAGAAGAGCTACAGTTGCATCCAAGTTTTTAGCTGTTGGAATACATTTTTCACGGTGGTGATGTCCCTGGATTTCCAATCCATTGTATTCAAATTACACAAGCTGAATACAGTGCTATACTGTTAATATATTTTTCAGAAACAAAAATTAACAAACATAGGGGGAGGGATAGCTCAGTGGTTTGAGCATTGGCTGCTAAACCCTGGGTTGTGAGTTCAATCCTTGAACTCACTTAGGGATCTGGGGCAAAATCAATACTTGGTCCTGCTAGTGAATGCAGGGGGCTAGACTCAATGACCTTTCAAGGTCCCTTTCAGTTCTAGGAGATGGGATGAGATATCTCCATTTTTAGCAAGTGGCCTTTCTGGTTATGGCATTAAATAATGGTTTCAATTTAAAGGAATAGATTCCTAGTCCTTTACCCCTCCTCTTCATGTATATAAAAAAACTCTCATTTTGGGGAACATCAACACAAATTTCTCAGTTAGAAAAAACCTTCTCTACTCCTGCAGATCCTGGAGGGCTGGTGTCATACATTCCCTATCTGAGGCTCCATTCAATAAGCAAGCTGTTGTGTACTGTACTTGCTTCAATCTGCAACTGGTTTTAAGGTTTGGCCCCATGTAGAGCACATTGCAATAGTAACAAAAGCATGGCTGATGGTGGCAAGGGACACATCCAAAAGGAAAGGCCACAGGAATATTAGTGTAGAGGTGTATAGCTTGTTCAGGAAGGAGAAGCAGGAAAGAAAAGGAGGAGGTGTTGCATTATACATCAAGAATATATACGCTTGTTCCGAGGTCCAGAAGAAGGTGAGAGGCAGACCAGTTGAAGTCTCTGGGTAAAGATAAAAGGGGTAACAAATAGAGGTGATGTCATGGTAGTTGAAATCAGGAAGATGAAGTGGATGAGGCATTTTTATACCAAATAACAGAAATATCCAGAACACAAGACCTGGTAGTAATCGGGAGCTTTAATTACCCAGGAATCTGTTGGAAAAGTAATACAGCAAAACACAAAATTGCCAATAAGTTCTTAGAATATGTTGGGGACAATGTTTTGTTTTAGAAAGTAGACAAAGGAACCAGGGAGGCAGCCATTTTAGATTTGGTTCTGACCAACAGGGAGGAATTGGTAGCAAATCTGAAGGTGGAAGGCAATTTGGGTGAAAGTAATCGTGATATGATAGCGTTAATGATTCTAAGGAAAGGAAAGGAAGGAGTGAGAGTAGCAGAGAAAGGACAATGGACTTAAAAAAGCAGACTTTAAGAAACTCAGAGAACTGGTAGGTAAGGTCCCTCTAGAAGAAAATCTAAGGGGAAAAGGAGTCCAGGAGAGCTGGCAGTTTCTTAGAGGCAATATTGAAGGCATAACATCAAACTATCTCAAAGTGAAGGAAAGACAGGAAGCATAGTAAGAGGCCAATATGTCTCCATCAGGAACTCTTCAATGATCTTAAAATTAGAAAGAAATCCTATAGAAAGTGGAAATAAGTACAAAAAGATTAGCAGTGACCAGAAATTCAAAACACTTAATACTAACAAGGGGGAAGGAATGCAAGCCAAAATAGGGAAAGAACAGGTTAAAGAATATTTTGATAAATTAGATGTATTCAAGTCAGCAGGGACTGATGAAATTCATACTAGGGTACTTAATGAACTAGCTGAAGCAATCTTGGAACCATTAGCAATTATTTTCAAGCATGGGTGAGGTCCCAGAGGACTGGAGAAGGACAACAATAGTATCTGTCTTTAAAAAGGGGAGCAAAGAGGAATTATTGGCATCAGCCTAACTTCGATACCTGGAAAGATATTGGAACAAATTATTAAACAATCATTTTGTAAACACCTAGAGAATAATAGGGTTATAAGTAATAGCCAGCATAGATTTGTCAAGAACAAATCATGTCAAACCAGGATTACTGGCCTAGTGGATGTGAGGTTATATTAGATATAGTAAGATTTTGGTAAGGCTTTTAACACAGTCCCACATTAACCTTGACAAATTGGAGAATTGGTCTGAATTCAACCAGACAAAATTCAGCAAAGACAAGTGCAAAATACATCACTTAGGAAGTAAAAAATCAAATACACAACTACAAAATGGGCAATAATGGGCTAGCTTGTAGTACTGCTGAAAAAGTTCTGGGGCTTATAGTGGATCACAAATTGAATATGAGTCAACAAAGTGATGTTGTTGTGAAAAAGGCAAATATCATTCTGGGGTGTTGTAGTGGGGTGGTCACCCCGCTCCGGCCCTGAAGGAGTTAAACCGCCCGGAGAAAGGGCTGCCCTGGGGAGCCAATAGGAAAAGCAGCCAGGCTAGGCTGATTAGGGAAGCAGCCACAGCTGAGGCCATGCCCCAATCAGGCCACAGCTGGACCTATAAAAGAGCAAATCCCCAGTCTGCAGGCCTTGCTAAAGGCCAAAGCTGGTAGAGGGATTGCAGAGGTGCAGCCCGGGGTTAGGCAGAGGCTCCCTTGCCAATGATGAGTGGCCTTTACAGACTGCAGTCTGTCCCAGTGAGCAGGGGCTAGATGATGACTGGCAGTAGCCACTGAGGCAAGGTGGGTTTAGAGGGTTGGGGGTTCCCCTGGGAGGGGAGATCCAGAGTGTGGGGGTACTGCTGGGGCAGAACCCTGAGGAAAAGGGCACCAGAGTCTGGGAGGGACAAGGGGCCTGAGAGAGGCAAGACATCAGCCGACAGAGGACACTCCGGAGCTGGAAAAGAGATAATTCCCAGGATGACCAGCAGGAGGTGCCACACTGGTGAGTTGTCACCTTGCTACAGGTGAATTAATGAGAGTATTGTGCATAAGACATGGGAGGTAATTGTCCCACTCTACTCAGCACTGGTGAGGCCTCAGCTGGAGTATTATGTCTAGTTCTGGGTGCCACACTTTAGGAAAGATGTTGACAAATTAGAAAGTCCAGAGGACAGCATTGTTGATACAAATGATACAAACCTGACCTGTGAGGAAAGGTTAAAAAAACACTGGGCACATTTAGTCTTGAGAAAAGGTGACTGAGGTGGGCTCTGATAAAATTCCTCAGATGTGTTTAAAAGCTGTTGTAAAGATGACAGTGATCAATTATTCTTGTCCACTGAAGGTAGGACAAGAAGTATAGGTCTTAATCTTTATCCAGGAAGACTTAGGCTAGATATTAGGGAGACTTTTCTAACTAGAAGGGTAGTAAGTTATGGAATAGGCTTCCAAGACAGGTTGTAGAATCCCCAACATTGGACGTTTTTAAGAACAGGCTGGACAAACACCTGTTGGGGTGGTCTAAATTTACTTAGTCCTGCATCATGCAGGGAACTGGATTTGATGACTTCTTGAGGTCCCTTCCAATCCTACATTCCTATGATTTGTAGCTAATCTGCAGTTTGGGAGTTCCCTGTAATTTGGCAATGTAGCATGCAGTGGTCTCAGAGGATTCAGCCTCCAGATCAGCTACAGCAGTGAAGCTGTCATTGGAATGATGGCCCCCAAGGAGCACACGAGAAACAAATACTTCTTATTTTTATTATCAATTTAATTAACCAAATAAAATCACAAACACTATGCTATAGCAAAGGAGATAGAGATAATACAGACTGTTCAGTACTTGCATTACTCACATCATCCCTTGCAGGGAGCCCTGAAGTAGGCAAACAGATGATGGCTTAAGTATCTGTAAGTGACCATCCTCCTCCTGTATCCCAGCATGTCCCATGGCACAAAGGCTGGGTAGCAGCTTTTATGACACTCATTTATGTCTTATGCATACATGTTATGCATATTCACGATGGGTTCAAACCCTTTTCTGTATCTGAACACCCCACACACACTCACACACCTTTTGATGGGTTACTTCTGATTTACCTAATAATCATTAGCATTTCCATCAGTTAGTTGCTATGGCATTACTGTGGTTTAAACTTGTGTCTTAATACTGGTCCAGATTAAGCAACCCAATGCCCAGTAGTTTCCCTGCTTGTCCCCTCACCCAGAAGTGATTTTACATGCGGAGCAGTTGCAAAAGGAAACTGAAGCCATATTTAGAGGAGAAGAAAGTGGATAAATAAGGATAATTTAAGAACAAAGACACTAGTAACAGCAGCACAGTGAGGAAATCATGGGTTCTAATGATTGAAGTGGCAAACTACGAAGGGTAATAAATAGACAATGTGAAATGAGTCTCCTCAGCATAATTAGTGATGGCAATGGCAGTGGGAACACTCAGTCAGGATGATTCAGGCTGAGGCACACTGCTCCTATCTCTTGTGGACTATTAAAGATTACCATGAAGGCCGTTAGCTAGTGTTTTCTAATAATCCTGAGTTTTAATCTGAGAGAAGTGTGGTGCTCGTGAAGGCAGGAAAATAATAGCAGTGGCTAGAGAGACAAAATTAGTGTAAGAAAGAGCTGTTCAAATTGCCCCTGGCCTTTTTCCCCATATATAGTCAGCCTCCACTTACAAACCCTGCTATTCTAACCCCAGTCCTTTCTTAATAAGTGTCCAAAGTATCTAGTGATTGTATGGGAACTAATGTCACTTAGAGATTATGATGAGAATATGAACGTATATTTTTGCTGGTGCGCCATACCATCCCAATAGGTCTGAAAGGCTTGAACAGTAATCCATTTAAGACACTGCACTTAACCTTTAATATTTTTATTTTTAATAAAATTATAAACATATTTGCTATCTTACAGGTATCCATAAAATGTAATATTAGCTATATTCTCCTTCTGCGTTAATGGTAATAAGAAGCACCACAAATTCTTAAATATTCACATCTAGCAATGTGGAGAAAGCCAGCAACTCACCGTGGACTACATATTGTCCTGACTTAAGCTCTTTGCAGCTCCACTGCTGTGGCTGCTGAGTACATAAGACTAAGTCAGGAGCAGAATACAGATCATTGTTCCAGTGCTGCAAGAAAATTGTGCTCTTAAAAAAAGATTAAAGTCTATTAGCTAATGGATAACATTGACGTTGGGAAAGTCAGACTAAATTACTGTAGTATTTTTCTTATTGGGCAGCAGACCGAGAAGTGCACAGTAGTTATCCTTCTTGTTGCCTGTCAAGGCTTATCACTCTCAAAGCTTTCCTCCTAAATAATGTCTGCAGCTCAGTCACAATCCGATATCTGCATAGATCCTTGTCTGGCTGATGTTCTGACGTATGGCTATACCATAGTGCCATCTTTGCATTAGGGTTCATGATATTCTCAAAGCTCATTGACTATTTTGTCATTTGAAATCTGGTAACGTGGTCACTACTAGAAATTATTTTTAAATAAGCATACAGAAAGAGAAACAAGTAAACAAAATGTCACCAAGCCACCACCATCCCAAACTTTTTCTGTGAGTTTTTTTTTATGTTGGAGAGCAATATACTAGGCCACTGTATTGTCTGTTTTCCTGCCCACCAGTGTTAAACTGTTGACTTCAATGGAGTTACTCCTGATTCTCAAAGTGAGCATGGGGGCAAGACCTATCGGCCCACATTATGCACACAATTCTTGGCATGTAGCCCCCCTCCTTCCCTTTCTCTAACACCCACTTTTTATAAGAATATAACTGAATGATGCATGGTTATCTTACTTGTCACATTTCTTGTTATAGAAGAGGGGCTTAATAAAACAGCAGCAGCTCACAAAGGTAGATCTAGAAACACAGAAGATCAAGTACAAAGGGTTGATCTAACATCTGGGCAGTAGAGATTTGTCAAGTACTTTTGTCTGACTTTGACATTTCTGATGTCTTTGAAACCAGGCAGGGATCCATAGACAATCCCTGGCATCAGTGTTTATATGAAAAACATTTACAAATCCCTGATATTATTCCTTTATTGAGGAAGAGATTTCTAACTCTTTTCTGACTTTTTGATCTAGCAGAAAAGAGGACAACAAAATCCAATGATTGGCAGCTGAAGCTACACCAATTTAGACAACAAATAACTCTGAGAACAATTGTCCACTGGAATATTTGCTTAGAGACCTGATGGGCTGATCATCATATGTAGTCTTTAAAGACTGGATATATTTCTGAAAGATATGCTATAGCTCAAGCAGACAATGATCAGTGAGGTGCAATGCCATTTCTTTGCAAAGGGCAACAATTAGAATCAAGTGAATGGTGGATCCAAGTTCTGGTTATGAACATCTGCAAATCTCCATAAACAAGGAGAGTTTGGCGTATGCTTAGGTTTGGGAGAGGGAACACCTCATTGCGTTTCACAATATCTATCTCTGGTTGACTCAATGATAGGCTCTAGAGAAGGAGTTGTATAGGCCTCAATTGAAGGAAGTATCACCACAATGTATAAGAGGCAAAGTGGTAAATTGTAAGGCCCCCTGCAAGAACAAAGACTCTTGCTCACTAGGTTTGTATAGTAAGATATGTTCTAATGTTAGCACTCAGTGGATAATTCCCAAAGATGAGTGATATCTAACTAGTGATGGGAGAATTTCAAACATTTCAGAAGTTCAGATTGGAGAAGTCCCCAAAAGTACAGAATTTACTTTAGTGCACACACCTTTATCAAAATCATAGAATATTAGGGTTGGAAGAGACCTCAGGAGGTCATCTAGTCCAATCCCCTGCTCAAAGCAGGCCCAACACCAACTAAATCATCCCAGCCAGGGCTTTGTCAAGCAGGGCCTTAAAAACCTCTAAGGATGGAGATTCCACCACCTCCCTAGGTAACTCATTCCAGTGCTTCACCACCCTCCTAGTGAAATAATGTTTCCTAATATTCAACCTAGACATCCCCCACTGCAACTTGAGACCATTGCTTCTTGTTCTGTCATCTGCGACCACTGAGAACATCCAAGCTCCATCCTCTTTGGAACCCCTCTTCAGGTAGTCAATGGCTGCTATCAAATCCCCCCTCACTCTTCTCTTCTGTGGACTAAATAACCCCATTTCCGTCAGCCTCTCCTCGTAAGTCATGTGCCCCAGCCCCCCAACCATTTTTGTTGCTCTCCGCTGGACTGTCTCCAATTTATTCACATCCCTTTTGTAGTGGGGGGGACCAAAACTGGACAAAATACTCCAGGTGTGGCCTCCTCAGTGCTGAATAGAGGGGAATAATCACTTCCCTCGATCTCCTGGCAATGCTTCTACTAACATAGCCCAATATGCCATTGGCCTTCTTGGCAACAAGGGCACACTGCTGACACATATCCAGCTTCTTGTCCACTGTAATCCCCAGGTCCTTTTCCGCAGAACTTCCTCTTAGCCAGTCGGTCCCCAGCGTGTAGCGGTGCATGGGATTCTTCCTTCCTAAGTGCAGGACTCTGCACTTGTCCTTGTTGAACTTCATCAGATTGCTTTTGGCCCAATCCTCCAATTTGTCTAGGTCACTCTGGACCCTATTCCTACCCTCCAGCATATCTACCTCTCCCCCCAGCTTAGTATCATCTGCAAACTTGATGAGGGTGCAATTCATCCCATCATCCAGATCATTAATAAAGGACTGATTCAGATTTTGGGTGAAGGTTCATGTCAATTTTTTTTTTAAATGTCACCAACCCCAATAAGCAAAAGCATTTAAGGAATGATTTACCTATAGAAGATCTCTATAGTTCATCACCTGTTTACTAGAATCACTATTTAGCTACGGCATCATTTGAAAGCATTGATGAGATGTCGGAAAGCACTTATGGACCATGCCTTCAGGAACAAAGTGAAAAAGATATGATAGCATTAAATATATAATTCTATGAAAAATCTTAGCAAAGAAAGATTTTATTGGGAGTTGGGACTCTTGGGTACTATTCCCTGCAGTCATTGACTTGCTGTGTGACATTGGGAAACACTTAGCTTCCTAGTATGTTAGTTTAGCCATCTGGAATCTGCATATAGTGTTATTTAAAGTACCTGCCAAACAGGGCTCCTGTGAGATTTAATATTTGTAAAGCACAGTTATGGCCTATTTCAGTAAACAGGTTAAAAGATATTACTCCTGAGAATCATGTCAAGTCACAGGGCAAGGCAGTGACAGATACACTGATAGTGCCATAGTATTTGCAGATAAATGGTGATATAACACCCAGGCAGCTTACTTTTTAAAAGGTGTCTTTATTCATCTTATTCTTGCAGGCCAGAGTCTGGGGAGACTGGCATCCACTTTTATGTTTGCCTGGAAATAGAGCCAAGACTGAGAATACTGGATATTGAGGTATTTTTTCAGCTAACAGTATCTACACATCATGTCTAGTAATTTGTCATTGTTCCTCTTAGTGTCAAAGTATTAAACTTTCTTAAATGACTGTTGCAAGTTCCTTTGCAATTTACATAATATAACTGATTATCGTTCAATTCCCTGATCTTCTTTATGCATTTCTTGCTACCACAGCTCGGAGAGAAAGGGTCGGGGGGGGGGGGGGGGGGAAAGACCAGCATGTAATTCATTACAACATTCAATTTTTTTTTTCCAAACAGGGTTTAGGAATGTTAGTACTATAGGGATTGAGCTGAAAGGTTATGCATAATAGTTTACCATTCTGACCTTTATTTTTGACTGGAGTAAACAAGCTCACTGAAGGTATATAACCATTTGGATTTTTATCACTTTTTTCCCTTCTCCCTTTTGCTGTTCTACAATTGTGACCTGTCCATAAGAAATTTCATGGAGAATATTGTCTCAGCAGAATAAGAACTAATTAGCTGTTGAACTGACTCTAGCATATGGTGTGGCAGACTTTTCCCCAAAACTGGTTTATATGGATTGGTGCCATCTGCATGGGCTGAGTCCAGCTAGCAATCTGTCAGGTTTGTTGTCCTAACTCCTCAATAATTAAAGGAAAGCTGGCACGATCTTCTAAGTATTTGAACCCCTCTCCGTAAATACTATTTACCTGAACCAAAAGTTTCTGCTCAATTAATTGTCCTCATGAATACCAAATAGCACTTCTACTCCAGTGAAGATAAACACAGTTTTTAGACCCATTCCCTCTCATCATTTTGTGTTTCATGCAAACCAGCCTAGCTCTCTATTATGACAAAACATTTGGTCCTCTGAGTGTTCTTAAAGTTTAGATGCAAATGAGGAGAATGTAAAATACTTGAATTCAAGGGCCTGATCTAACACGTACTGAAGTCAGTGGAAAAACTCATTGGTTTCAATGGACTTTGGATCTGGCCTTAAGACCTTAAAGTCTTCATAACCTCACTTTCTTTACCCAAGTTGTGTAGCCTTTGATATTGACAGTAATTAGCCATTATATCTTTTAACACAAAGTTAGAGATCAAAAAAGCTGCCACATTGAGACAGTTGCCTTAGAAATTGGAATCCTGTATTTAACAGAAAAAGTGCAAACTTCATATCACTGCTCTACTAATGTGCCCCTTCCCTGTCCTCTGATGGTTGGTACTGAAAGCTAATCTTATGTCATCCTTCAATTTATATAACTCAAGCCTTTTCGTCCTCATTTGAAAAATAAAATAAGTAAGCAAACTTAGTTATGCTGCTTCAAGATTAAAGTAACAGTCTTTTGTTTCTACAAACAACTTTGGTCCAAAGTTATTTCCAGATGTGATATTTTATGCAGTACATTATGTATGCTGAACTGAATAAGCAATCTAAAAATATGTGCAATTTAGTTTATTAGAAATAACCACTGGATAAAATACAAGTATTTTTATAGAGACTTCTTTCTAAGGAAATGCAGAAATTCAGGATAATCTATTGTGAGAATGACAGTTTAAGAATACTATTTTTCTTCACATTAAAATATAGCTTCAGGTAACAAAATTAGGAGTATGCATATAGGTTCCTTGAAAGTCAGAGTGCATGTGTGTAAAAATTACTTATTTACAGGAATAATCTTTAAATAATATCTGCTGGGAAACCTCTTGGCCTCAGAAGCTCTTGCTATACATCTAACCTCATTTTGACGTAACATACGCTTTGAAGATTGGCTTTTATAGCACTCTAGCTCTCAGAATCCCTTGCTTTCCAGACAAACTAATACACATAGCCTATTTACCTCAGGCCGTGATTTCCATTTGTTACCAGGTAGCAGGAATCAGACCTTGTCAGGGCTTGGGTGCTGCCTCATGTGGAAAAGTATTATAGAAGGGGTATCGAGGCTGAGATTTAATTGCCTGTGATTATCTGGCTATGCCGAAAGAAGGACAGGAGACATTTGACACGGGTTTAATCAGGCTGCAACTTTATTATTAGATATCTGGGACTACCCAGAAGATAAGTGTACAGTGCAGGTAACCCCATGTTTATTCCATAATTACCCAGGGGGCTTTTACCAGCTCCCCTTCTTTTTCCCTCCAGGTCCCTCCAGCAAATCCATTGCTAGGACCCCTTTTTCTGTTTAAAAAGGAAGGCTCAAGGCACAGAGCTGCCCCTTTCTAAACCCTGCATTCCCAGGGGATGAATCAGCAACCATGCTGCCCCTTTTCGCAGCAGTTTTCCTCTCACCCTCCCCCCAGCCATAAAGCACTGTTCCCTTCACTCTGCCAGCCAGCCAAACACCCCCTTTGTCCCGCTAATTGAAGATGCAGAACGGTCATATGCGGAAGATCAGACTAAATGACCTGATGGTCCCTTTGTGGCCTAAGCTCTCTGAAATTATGAATCTAATAGCATTGAAACTGATAGGATTTTAAGAGTAATTTCTGTAAAACTATCATATTGAATAAAGAATAAGAGCTTTATGATATACATTTTAAACCCATCTTTTTGAATTCTAGTGCAGGAATATAATGATCAGTTTGTGCAGGAGAGCTTTTATCATTCTGTAGGCCTTTTCCATATGCAGAAAATAGTGTTGGTGATTCTACAGATGGTGCCTTTCCCTTTGAGTCAATGTGGAGCCAGAGCCCTATGTTCTCTCTTTAGTGGAGCACAAAGCTAAAGTCCTGATTAGGGCCCTTATCATGCAAACATTTATGCCTAAAAGTGTCTTTCCTCATGTCCGCAGACCCCTCTACGTCAGTGTTGGCAGGATACAGCCCTAGAACTTGTGAAATGTGGCATTTTGCTTTGCGTAAACTTGTTCAGTTTCAATCTGTGTGGGGTTTACACCCCTTATAATTAATTTTTACTTTTGCATATAAATAACCTCCCAATTGTGCTAAAACCATTGGATTTTTCAAGGTTTCAATCAAAATGCATGAACTGGGATGCCATCCTCCCCAACTTTATCACTTGTACTCAGATTATGGAGATATAATAAAATATTCCACCCCCCCACATACATGCAAACGCGCACACTCACACAATGATAGTGAGCATTAACCTTTACTCTGCTCTCACTTTTCCTGTAAGCCAGTAGCAGTAAGAACTGGGAGGCAGGGTGGGAATTGTGATATCTATCTGTATCCCTCCAGTTCAAGATCTGCCCATCTCTCCAAGAGATCCAAATTAGTTGTAGTTTAGATATGTGCACATTAGTTTATATGATTTGTTTTATTTCTCTGACCCTTCAAGGTTTGATCCGGCTTCCACTAAAATTAATGGCAAAACCAATGAATGACTGCAACAAGAGCAGATTTAGTCCCTTAGTTATGGTCCCTTTTGACTGCTTCCTTTCACAATAATATATTTTGGTCCCAATTCTTGAAGCATATTGCATGGCCAATTGAAGAATCAGGATAATAGGGTAGGTAATGTCCAAAAAACCCCAAACCCCAACTCCCTCCAACATTAAAAACGTCCTGTGAATGTTTCAACTCAAAAATCCACTCAACTTTCAGCTTTCCTTATTAAAACACTTCAGAGTACTAACAGGAAGACAATGCAATAGCAGCATTGTAACAGTAATTTAATTTTTCAATATACAAACATTTATTAACCCCAAAAAAGAATTCTTGTTCTTTATATTTAACCCCCCATACTTCGTTCAACTGCTTCTAAGTACAGTATAATAATTACTTACAAGAATGACAAATCCATCACTATTTGCACAAGTATTTTATTTTGTACAACTAGTAATATATTGAAGTCTAAAATACATCAATTATTTCAATTAACAAATATTAATTTCATTAAATTTTTTACTGAAAACTAGAATATGCTGAAAAGCCAAATCTTTTATTAGCACCACATGATATAGTAATGACTAACTTATAGGAGTGATCATTTTTATGTACCAACTTTATCACTTAACCCTTCTCTTTTACACTCTTGAGGAATAATGGTGGGGTACAAAGCAGAGATTGAATATAGGCACTAAAGAGAGACTGAGCAGCATTTTCCTTCTTTTACCTGGCCCCACAGCAATACATAAATTAATTAAAATGGAGCCACCCTGATTGTTAAACTGAGATTATTATTATTTTTTTAAATGGGAGGGGTGTATTTGACAAAAATAGCTTTGCTCAAATTTTCCAAACTAAAAAATAAAAATCCCCCTTGGTCTTACCCCAAGAATGGATGGTTTCAACCCAAAAGATGAATATTTCAAGAAGTGTGTGGAAACAAAGGTTTAAAACAGTTTTGTAACCTAAACTATAGGAGTTGTGCTATAAAACATGCATTTTTGTGGTACCTTCTTCCCCATGTAGCATAAGAAAAATCAAGCAATGGAATTATTCACTTATAATCGTAGGTCATGAAAATAAAACATTTGCAAAACACATTTCAAAATACTAGACTACCCCAGGAATTAGAATGAGCATAGGGTTCAGCTGGCTCCAATTACCTATTAATCCTTAGCAACACCTGCTGAAGTGGGAATGGTCTGGGGCCTGTATAATAAGCCCAGTTAACTCCAGGAATGAGGAGGAAGAAGATAGGCAACACCAGAAAAAAGTGTGCTTGTCTTACGAGTTGTTGTAGGGGAAACTGGTGCAGAGAGCGGAGCCCTAAAGACATCAGCAGATTGACATCTGAGATGAAGCGATATCTTAGTAAAAAAGTTATGGAATTTGGAAGAGGCCAGGCCCATGCTGGAGGCTGCCTCCCTATAAAAACTCTGGACTTTCCAGGCAGAAAAAAAATTGAACATAGTTTGGCTAGAGAGAGCTTATGGGGAAATGGGACTAAAATAAACAAGTATAGATGCTGATGAAATAAATACCAATATGCCTCTCTGACCATGGAGGTGATAAGATATGATTTCTACAAAGATTCCATGAAAACTGGCAGAGATATTCACAAGAGGGTAATACAGCTACATGTGCTCCTGACAGGACATCACTAAACTACAGAATGCAGCAACATTCCATCTTCATCGTTGTGAAAGCTACTCAGCCCAGCCATTGTATGCATATTTGTCTATCATGTGAAGTACATGACAAGTTCTCACCTATGATGATGAAGGTTTAACAGTCAAATGTTTCCATGGATTTTATACCTCCACAAAGAGTTCAGGAACTGAGGGAGCACTTGCACTCTTCAGAATAAGCCTCCAGTAGCCTCTTGCCTCATCGCATTCCAATCCAAGGGGCTGTCACTTCTTGCAGCCATTGACTTCCTTCTGAACAACTGGAAAGTTGTCCAGTCTGACTTTGGGTCGCAACACAAAGAAACAATGCAGCCTTGTATCTGGAAATTCATCTCTGACCAGGAATAAGGACTTGCTGATGACAACAGCTTTTATCTTCCTGAGTCTGTAATTTTTGTATAGTTTTGAGCCTAGTAACCACATCAATCAAAGTGTTGAAAATTAAGCCACCCACACTACTGAAAGGTATGATGAGGGTATAAGTAATGCTCCTGTGAAGAGATTATTAAATCACGAGGAATGAATGGGCTGCTGAGAGGAACATGAAATGGGTGGGGCAAAATTGAGGAAAGTCAGAATGGCATGCCTACTTTTTCCTCCCCTTCTAAGCCACAGTAATCAATAAAATAATTCAAATAGCCCTGTCTTCTTTCAGGGCCTGATACAGCTCCCATTAAAGTTGATGGAAAGTTTTGATTAAGACATGGATTGATCCCTACGGTACTGATTGAGCAAAGAAAATCCTTAAATACACTATTAACTTTATACACATGAATAGTCCCATTGGCCTCACCTTTTATAAATACTATTACATAGGGGAGAGAATTTTCACATTAGATTCCCTGGCTGTGTAGCTTTCGTATCTTCCTTTGTTTAGAGGTGTAGATCAGAATCAGACTATTGAAGCTAATGGTGTTGTACCTGAGTGATACACACCAGTGGAAAATCAGGGCCTCTCTAATTGTGAGTGTACACAAAAACTTAGCTCTGTTGATGGAAGTTGAGGGCACTCCTCCTGCAAAATTAGGCCCTTATTGATCATTGCAAACTGTTTCAGGGTGTTCATCTGATGAGAAGGGGATGATACCTCTGTATAGTGTGAAAGAAGAAAAAACTTTTCTTAGAAAAGAGATAAAAGATTAGTGAGCAAAAAATGTTGGTTAATAGAAGTGGGGAAAGAGTAGGTGAAAGTGGAGGAAATTGATAATGATAGGGCCTGCAGCTCTTAGTTTATGAGAATAAACTTACTCCTGTTCTTTTTTTCTAGGGATCTATGTGTGCACTGGGTGTAATGACACTAATAATTCTCTTAAATATTTTAAGGGAAGTCAAAGGTCAAGGTGAAGTGGTGTCAAAAGCATAGAATGTGTGCATAGTAATCCTCCATGCATCATTAGTTTCATCAGTGCCACTGTCTGAAAGACAAATTAATTAATGCCACAGAAATGGTATTGGGAAATTTCTCACTCACTCACATGCGCACCGACATACATCACTGTGTTACCCTATTATGGGGAGTGTAGTATAAAGCTGGTTGGAATCGCATGGAATTCAGTACCAGAGTTGTACAAACAATTCCAAGAGAAAAGACATTTCATGAATTAGCTGTCTTGTGTTGCTTCATACATGCCACATGCTCTTGAGTTCCAGCTTGACACACTCAGGTAGTGGTGTTTAGTAGGTTTGTTTCATGATGCTGCACCAAAGAAGAGACCATGTATCTGGCATTTCTCTGCATCACACACATTAGGTATGAGCTCCTAGAACCTGGGTATTTCTGTGCTGCTGTCAGAGTTTGACAAAATGCTGATCCAGAAAGTGACCTAGTGAAAATTGTCTTTTCTAGATAAAACTTTCAGAAAATTGGAGGACTTTAATGAAGTCTCAAGAAAACTGTGAGATCTCTAGTTTTGAGCAGTTTCAAATGACAGGCAAGTCACCTGTAAAGGTTCATGGGGCTTGACTTTCAGAAGTGCTGAAAACATGATTGCAATTAAAGCCAATGGCAGCTGTGGGAGCTTCCTATCTCTGAAAAATAGGCCAATGGTGGGGGGCATTTTTAAGTGTTTGGAGTGATGGAGGTAACAGAGATTACAAAGGGAAGTTCAGGTTTGCAAAGGCATCTGACCCAAATATAGAATCAGAGGCCACATCTTTTTGATTTTAACACTAGTTTTGCTTATCCCTATTACTGTTTCTGAAATCTGCTTGGTATATTTTGATTAAACAGCATTACATAATTGTTTTCAGTAGCACAGATTTGTAATGTATTGCTAATAAATTAGGTAATCTTTTTTATAAGTCAATAAATATAAATTAAATGTGACTTTACCACTTTATATTTTGATTTGTCCCTAGCAATAATTTGGCTGCTTTACAATGACATGTAACTCTTTCATCAACAGAACTTGGTCCAATAAAAGACATTACCTCATCCACCTTTTCTCTCCAATGTATTTCAATATGACATTTAGTCACCAAGTCATGGTTTTTATGGCCACTGTAAATTAGCTCTTACAGACTTAGTTAATTGTACACATTTATAACTTTATCTTCTAACTGGCATACCACAATATGGCTGCTTTTAAAAAACAATATTCTATCACTGTGTACAGTTGCAATGGGTAACATAGGTATGGCTTTTCATTTTCTATTTCCAGTTGATATTTGTATACATACAGTCTTCTACAAGATGATTTTGCATGGAGAAGCATCAAAAAAGTCTGATACAAATGGGAAGTTAGGCCTTGTCTATATGTGAAAGTTGTACCAATATAACTAAAATATCATAGAAACTGATGTACCTGAATATGTGCCAGCCCCAGGGGGGGCTTATATCAATATAATTAATAGCTAAACTAGTTAAATCAGTGTTTCTCAAACTGGGGTCGCCGTTTGTGTAGGGAAAGCCGCTGGCGGGCCAGGCAGGTTTGTTTACCTGCCCCGTCCGCAGGTCCAGCCGCTTGCAGCTCCCACTAGCCATGGTTTGCCACTGCAGGCCAATGGGAGCTGCTGGAATTGGTGGCCAGTAAGACCCTTGGCCCGCGTTGCTTCCAGCAGCTCCCATTGGCCTGCAGCGGCAAACCGTGGCCAGTGGGAGCCGCGATCGGCCGGACCTGCGAAAGGGGCAGGTAAACAAACCGGCCCGGCCCGCCAGGGGCTTTCCCTACACAAGCGGTGACCCCGGTTTGAGAAACACTGAGTTAAATTGAGATAAGGCACTTTTAAACTGATTTTTAAGAGAATCCTGATACAGGGCTCTCCTTTTTAAACTAGATCAGTTTTTAAACTGATGTAGCTAGGTTGGTACAACTTTGTCATGGAGACAAGATGTTAGAAAATTAAGCAAATAAAAATGGCCAAAGAGCTGGTTTTGGAAGCAGGCAAATATCAGATTTATTACTTAAAAATAAAAAGATCCAGGCTTAAGTTTTCGAAGGTAACTAGAGATTTTGTGTGTCCAAGTTGACACTTTGATTGGACCTGATTTTCAAAAAGTGATGAGCACTCTGAAAATTAAGTCTCTTTAACTTGTTGCAGAGTAACAGCCGTGTTAGTCTGTATCCGCAAAAAGAAGAACAGGAGTACTTGTGGCACCTTAGAGACTAACAAATTTATTAGAGCATAAGCTTTCGTGGACTACAGCCCACTTCTTCGGATGCATATAGAATGGAACATATATTGAGGAGATATATATACACACATACAGAGAGCATAAACAGGTGGGAGTTGTCTT
>NC_048299.1:129022634-129122438 GCF_013100865.1 Trachemys scripta elegans | reverse complement strand
TCTGGTCATTCAGTGACAGACCTGCGGGTGGCTATATTACAACAGAAAAACTTCAAAAACAGACTCCAAAGAGAGACTGCAGAGCTAGAATTGATATGCAAACTAGACACAATCAACTCCGGTTTGAATAAGGACTGGGAATGGCTGAGCCATTACAAACGTTGACTCTATCTCCCCTTGTAAGTACTCTCACACTTCTTATCACACTGTCTGTACTCGGCTAGCTTGATTATCACTTCAAAAGTTTTTTTTCTCTTAATTAATTGGCCTCTCAGAGTTGGTAAGACAACTCCCACCTGTTTATGCTCTCTGTATGTGTGTATATATATCTCCTCATTATATGTTCCATTCTATATGCATCCGAAGAAGTGGGCTGTAGTCCACGAAAGCTTATGCTCTAATAAATTTGTTAGTCTCTAAGGTGCCACAAGTACCCCTGTTCTTCTTTTAACTTGTTGCAAGTTTACTATCCAAAAATCACTGGTCACTTTTGGATAACTTAGGTCATGATGACAATTTACTGCACACTGTATCTTTTCTACTTGCACATTGCAGCCTGAAGCAATGCACAGTTCATACACTTGAAAAATTAGTTTTTCATTTTTTTAAAAAAAATTGCATATCTACATCTCCTTTTGAGGATTTAAATTGCCAACAGTCTTTGTTTAGATTGTTTATAACCAGAAGTGTAGGTGTGATAGAACTTCAACCTCCCAAACTTTTGGTATGACATGATACTGATGCCTCTCCCAATGCTCTGTTAATCTAGAGATAACATGCTTGTCTCAAGCTTGGAGGAGGAGATGAATCTAGCTTCCTCTGAGGTGACAAAGTGGATGATTTGGGGTCAAGTGAAAAGAGGACACCAATGATTAACAAATTCTCCCAAATGTTTTCATCTTCCTTTCGTCTGCCTCATGTCTCACCGGCTTAGGTCACTGTGGTCCCTAGCACATGCTATGAGAGTCAGAGGTGCTGATGTTCTCATCCTGACTAACCAGTGTTGCCAGTTGCGGAGCTTGATAGACAAAGTCTGCTTATCTCCAGATTTTCAGTGGAGTAAGCCTCCTCTGTACCACACCCTAAGTCCATTCTCCAGATAAGAATAAATCTTCTAGGCCATTCCTCCCCTTTTTCTATTTTACCCAGTAAACAAGCAAATGGAAGGAACAAGTTTGCTTGTTAACAAGCATGGTCTTCTCTTCCATGCAGCTTTTCCCTACATACCAGTGATAACTTGCTCTGCCATAGGGCTGGACTCAATTCATGCTTTTCTGCTCCCCAGAATGCATGGGCAGCTGCTGGATAGTGCTCTGCAGCTGTTAGCCACCCAAAATGGGTGGGGAAGAAGGTGGATATAGCCCTGCCTTTTGTCTACAATGGACTGTAGGGAGTCCACCCTGGACCCTCCTATAATGCATTTCAAAGCTCACACTAGGGTGCAATCTTAGGGTATGTCTATATTACCCACTGGATCGGCAGGCAGCGACCGATCCAGTGGGAGTCGATTTATCGCATCTAGTCTAGACACGATAAATCAACCCCCGAGCGCTCTCCCGTCGACTCCTGTACTCCGGCGGTGCGAGAGGCAGAGTCGACAGGGGAGCGGCAGCAGTTGACTCACCGCAGTGAAGACACTGCGGTGAGTAGATCTAAGTAAAGCGACTTCAGCTACGTTAGTCACGTAGCTGAAGTTGTGTAACTTAGACTTTTCCCCCTCCCACCACCCCACAGTGTAGACCAGGCCTTTGTGTTACAGTCTACTCCACAATGTAAATATGGGTTCTCATGGAGAAGTACCTTTTTGGGCCAGTTTGCAGAAAAGGCTAATGCTATTATCTTCTTCAGGAAGAGGAATATGAAATTAAATCCTTACCCAAATCCAACAGGAAGACACGTTAATTTCCTAAATTAAATTTTGCAACCAGATAGAATTAAGATGTATGGCAGATCTTGAATGTTGGTATCCTGGTATCTTGAATCTTGGTGTCTTCAAAGCAAAATAAAATCTCTTTTATTTTTTGCTATAGCCTTCCCACAAAAAACCCAACAAATAACCCCATATTAAAATAAAAAAGCCCTATTTCTCTAGGTACTTATCCAGCTCCTATCACTAAATTATCTAAGTATCTTAACGGCATCCATGAATTTATTCTCACAATGCCCTAGTTATGTAGGGGAAAGTATTAGTGCATGTCTACCACAGTGGGTAATACGCTATATACGGGTGTGATTTCTAAAGTGAACTACATTGGTTGCACATTAATTGGTCCATGTGACCCTGCTGGTGTCCTTTAACTAGTGTTGTTTGAAACAGTACTAAGAGTGCACTAGGGAATCTTTAGTGTGCACCATCAGGGTCTACACAGAGCACGTTAATGTGCTTTAGAAATTGCACCCCCATATAACACATTACCCACCTGGTAGACAAACCCTTAATCACAATTTATTTGATGGGCTTTTTCCAAAGAGGGTCCTTGACAGGGTGGAGGGGGCATCTTCTGTTTTGTATTTATTGGCCAACTGAGTTACTTTATTTGCTATTTTTCATCTGTGATTTCAAGCCTAATTAATTGTTAGGAAGTCCTGATACATACTTTCTATTGTTTAAATCTACAGAAGTTATAGATGGAGACCGTAGACTGAGGCAGAGAGAGATTAAGGCCTTAATCTTGCACTGAGATCCATGACAATGGGCCTCCACTGAAGTCACTGGGGTTCCAGTTGGGGGGAGGGGTTTCATCCATCTTGCAGGACAGGGCCTAAATGACTTGCCCAAAGTCTCTCAGGAATTCCCAGCCCTGTGCCTCATTCAGCAGACCAACCTCACTTAAAAAAAAAAGCCATACAAAATGGATATTGTCTAATTTTTTTTGAGGATCCTTCTTGGATGGTGTTCCGTTACCATGGTGATGGGATCTTTATACAAAATGTAAATAGTGCAGATATTTAAGCAGTTAATATATTGCATGTTCTTATTTTTAAAGAACATTCTTATGAAGTAACTCTGTTTCCATTTACTTGCATAGCTGGAGACATCAGCTCTATTTCACATAAAAGTTCTCAGATAGATTTTCTCAGCTAAAGGGAAGCACTGTCTGGCTCACTGAAAGTAATAAAATGAAGCATGAAAGAACTAAACTTAATTGATTTTTGGAGGCAAATGAACCTGAACATAAAACAATTTTCTTCTTCTTCTCATGAGCACAATTCCTACATAAGATTAGGCGTCTGTCTATTTTCACAGTATTGCATGTATGTTTAAAATAGCAAAATGGAATATATTCAAACTTCTAACAGTGTTTTGATTAAACTCCAAATTAGAGCCCAAGCATTAAAAATCCAAATTTCTAGAAGATATACCTTTAGTGTAATACCTTGTTAAAGAAGACTTCTAACATTATAGGATAACTGAGGCTTGAAATGTTTTTGAATAGAACACTTTTAATGCCTCTTCAATTTGTCATGGCACACTTTAAAAGATTTTATTAGGGTAATTGAGTTCATAGGCAAAGGAGCTAAAAAAAATTAAGGAAAGTTTTGAGATATATCTGAAAAGTAATAGTTCTGGAATAATTACATTGTTTATTGGGGACTCTTAAATTCTGGAAACAACAATTTTGCTTTAGACTTGCTTCCTGACTAAATCAGATAAGGAAGAATCAAATAAACAATAAAAATCAAGTGATAAAACTTAAAAATATATTAAAATAGGGATGAATAGCTTTTTCCATGCTAAATAAGTTGCAATAGGAAAATATTAGAAATGAGGACAGTTTAGGTGAGATTATAAATTTACTATTTATACCATCTAAATAATTTACATATATATTAAGCTCCTTTAGTCTTGTTTGTATATGTGTATAGTATCAAGCACAATGGAGCCCACATTGAGGCCTCTAGGTGCTATTGAAATACTAATACTAATGTGGAATCAAAGAAAGAACTGACAGGAAGGATATTGCAATGTATGATAGTTTGTTAGCAAGAGTCAGGCTAACTGTAACCCTAACAACGCGAGATTTGTAGAAGCGAGGATTGTGAAAGGCAAGTGGGAAAGAACTGTGTGAGAAGTTGTTGCGACCTTGTGTAGATAATGTGTAGATAATATGAAATGTAGACTAAGAGTCTACATTAGTAAGAAAAACAAGATATCAGGATAACCTATGTATAAACAAAATGCAGCCGTTGCTCATTATTGTCTGTAACAAAAAATATAAATTCTTGCTGTAATTGTTTACCTGTTGAGAGACCTGCCTAGGAGGGGGAGACCCTGTGTCCTAGTGCACTCTCTCCCTCTATGCAATTGATAGAGAATAAAGTATCTGACTTGCTGTACCCAAACAAAAAGTGAGAACTCTGTTATTCTCCGACACTAATAATAATTAATACTGCATCTCAATTTTGTAAATAAGAATAACTTTACAATTACTGCTGCCTTTCAGCCAGATAACCCTCAAAAGTTTACAACTATCTGTGTGTCATAGTTGCAGGGTGAGTTTTGCTTTTAGTTCCTCTCACGTGCACCCTTCAGGTGACAGGCTTTCCTTCTTTCTTTCTGTCAGTAAGGAACCATGTAGTCCAGCTTTTTTTTCTTTTACTTGATATCTGGATGGCAGCCCCCCGTTTACCAACCACATTAACACAATGACCCAAAAGTGTTTGGCACCTGTAAGCCCTTTCCCTCTCGGCATTGTGATAAAGTTCCTCCTCTACCTTGGTGGGTCCTGCACTTATTTGCAGATTTTGCTCACCTCAGAGATTCACAGTAGCCCTCAGTTTGGCCACTTTCGTGGCTCAAATCTGCTGTTCACTCAGATAACCTCATCACTGGCCAGTATGGGGAAAAAGAGTAAGAACAATCCCCACAGTTTCTGTTAATCCACCATGTGGGTTGGGGAACAGCTCAGAGACCTTCCTGTGTTGGATCAGGAGTTGGGAGGTTTGGGGGGAACCTGGGCCCGCCCTCTACCCTGGGTTCCAGCCCAGGGCCCTGTGGACTGTAGCTGTCTAGAGTGCCTCCTGGAACAGCTGTGCGACAGCTACAATTCCCTGGGCTGCTTCCCCATGGCCTCCTCCCAACACCTTATTTGTCCTCATCACAGGACCTTCCTCCTGCTGTCTGTTAATGCTTGTACTCCTCAGTCCTCCAGCAGCACATCTTCTCACTTCCAGCTCCTTACACACCCCTCACTAACTGGAGTGAGAGCCTTTTTAAATCAGGTGTGCTGATTAGCCTTAATTAATTCTAGCAGCTTCCCAATTGGTGTCCTAATTAGCCTACCTGTCTTAATTAGTTCTAGAAAGTTCCTGAGTGTTCTGGAATAGTCCCTGTTATCTTACCAAGGGAAAAGGGACCTGCTTAACCTGGAACTAATGTATCTACTTTCAACCACTCTCTTGTAATATCAGTTGGCAGCTCCTTCACGGAGCCGTGAGCACGGGCGTGTACTTGGCACAGTTTACCCCTATCCCAGACACCTGCCCCTTTTGCGGCGTGAGGGAGACCCTGGCACATGTTTACCTGGAGTGCGCCAAGCTGCAGCCCCTATTCCGGCTCCTCAAGGATATTTTGTTAAGATTTTGGTTGCACTTTTCCCCTCACCTTTTTATTTATGCACTCCCTATCCATCGCCCCACAAAGTCATGGGACCTCCTGGTCAACCTCGTCCTGGCCCTAGCAAAACTGGCCATCTATAAAACCAGAGTGAGGAGGTTGGCCGATGGAGTCTCCTGTGACTGTGGGGCCTATCTCCGGTCCTCCGTTCGTTCACGTATCCAGGCAGAGTTCCTCTGGGCGGCGTCCACTGACTCCCTTGATGCCTTCGAGGAGCAGTGGGCGTTGTCTGGGGTTCTCTGCTCGGTGTCCCCGTCTGGTTCCCTTCTTTTGACCCTTTGACCTCACTCCTGTCCCTGTTCTTTTATTAGTTGTCCCCCGTAATTTTTTGGTCTCCAGGTTCTGTGGATCCCCCCCTTAAGTTGGGGGGGATTCTTTAGCAGTGGGCGGGCTTTGCCCGCCCATATCCTGGATCCCAATAGGACCAGACTCCTGTACCCCACTGGTCTGGGTCTCTCACAGTGGATAAATGTAAAGTAATGCACATTGGAAAAAAAAAATAACCACTCTCTTGTAGCCATCTGGCCTGACCCTGTCACAGCATCTGTAACCAACTTCTGATTACAGTGACTCAAAGACAGTTTCTTCAAAACACAGCATTATTTATTCATCCAAATTGCATAGCAAGCAGGCAAAAGGGACAAAAGAACAAAAAGCTTGTGTGCCTGGCTCCTACTTGCAAAGAAAGAATAAAGTGTAAGTGCTGAGTAAGTTCCATTCAGCCTAGCCATTCCTAGTCTTGGGGTGGAAGACAGAGACAGCATATTGTGTATTTCTCTGTCACAGGCTCATGTCTAGCCACTACTGCCCATTCAATGCCCCTTCTTTTCTAGGCCTCAGGTCCTTTAGTGCTCTAATATTCACTTTGATTCTAGATTTGGGTCTGGGAAGACTAAACCTAGCTAGATTGGTTAGATCTAGGCAGGGACCGTTCCTAATTAATAGCTTTCTTCATTTATCCTTTAAGATATCTTATCTCTGTTGTTTAATTTCCTGTTTGCTTCCCCCAGACAGCCTCCTTTTGACTGAATAAGCACATCTTTTGTACAACTTTTCCTATTTGACCCACACATGTCTGGGACTGTCATAAACATACAGTTAAGGGTTAATTCCTCTTTTACCTGTAAAGGGTTAAGAAGCTCACATAAACTAGCTGACACCTGACCAGAAGGACCAATAAGGGGACAAGATACTTTAAAATCTGGAAGGGGGAAAAAGTCTTTTGTCTGTGCTCTGTGGGCTTTTGCCGGAAACAGAGAAAGAAGGAACCATCCAACTCTTACAGGGTAGTGAGTATTTAGAGAAGGAATATGTTAGATTACTTGTTTGTGGGTTCTTTTGCAAATAAGAGGGAAGATAAATTTGGGTTCTTTGTGTAACTTTAAAGTTTTGCCCAGAGGGAAACCCTCTGTGTTTTAAATTGATTGTCTGTGAGATTATCTTTCATTCAAATCTTACAGAGGTACCCCTTTCACCTTTTTTCTTTAATTAAAATTCTTCTTTTAAGAACCTGATTGATTTTTTCATTGTTTTAAGATCCAAGGGTTTTGGATCTGTGTTCATCAGGACTAACTGGTGAGGGGGATTCTCAAGCCTACCCAGGAAAAGGGGTGTAGGGGCTTTGGGGAGGAATCATTCTCAAGTCTGCCCAGGAAAGGGGGTTAGGGACTTGGGAGCTATTTGGTGGATGGCAGAGTTCCAAGTGGGTCTCCCTAAATATCTGGTTAATGCTTGGTGGTAGCAACGTACTGTTAACCTAAGGTGGTAGAAATAAGCTCAGGGGGTCTTTCATTCAGGTCTCCACACCCTAAAGTTCAGTGTGGGGAGGGAACCTTGACAGGGACCACATTTGATTCGATTTCAGTCCCTGCCCATGTGTGGCATTCCGGCTAACCATAGTTAAACTTCAGATCAGTAACACCTCACTTGCATCAATTAATATCCCAATAGTTTTGATCTGTCAGTGCAGTTACCTCCATGATTACCTTATTGCAAAAGTTCCCTAAGATGCTACCATATGTATGTTTATGGTTCACATGTTTATCATACAATGAATTACTAAAGTATCCCAAGATATATAATGCTAAATTTTATAACCTTAGGTTAAGCATATAATACTCATGCTATCTTATCCTAACTTCTACTGGGCCTCTTTCTAAGCCCTTTACAATTAATGCATAAGACATATAACTAAGCCTAGTTTAATACATATATTTGGTTCTTCTACTTGCTATTACAACTTCAATAACGTCAATGATTATTTCTATAAACATGCTTAACAAATACATTATATTTTACCCCCAAAACCAAAAGAAATCAATATTGTTTCTGATGGATTTGGAAAATTACGAACTACATAGATAATTGTGTAAATCCTATTCATCTACAATATTAACCTCTTGGATCACCTAGGATTTTTACACTCTTTCACAAGATAAATGTGTGTTTATAGCTATATAAAATCTCCTACTAACACGTCCTTTGTGCTGTTTCCCAGTCTGTTTCTATAGATGAGAGTTGAATGGTGTCCTCAGCCCCTGCTATCCTGATTGGGAGAGTATTCTACATATGTCAACAACAGAGCTAGGTAAACTATTCAGTGAATAATTTATCTGATGAATATTTCTGTTCCTAAATTATCTATGAACAGACTTTTTTATTATCAGGTTCATTATTTGTAACTGTTGGAAAAATATTTACAGAATTATTTCAACCAACAGGTAGCTTTGTAATCTCTTTGTTTCAGCTAGGTATTGGACTCTTTTCTACTCATTATGTGTGAAGTCAGAGCTGACATGAGTCATGTAGTATTGTTTCTGTTCCCTGATTGGATGACTTACACTTATCTAAACAGGAGGGAAAACACGTGAAGATGGTCACATGAACGTTTTGTTCAATACATATATATTGTTGTATAGGTAACTTCAACTGTTATCTTCCCTGAACTGACACCCCCTAAAACAGACCCATAGTACCCCCACAATAGCTCACCTATTGCCCCTTCTTGGGCTTACCAGAGGTTCTCTTTACTTGATTCACTTATCTGTTTTTGTAAGATGAAAGGGACACTGATCTTTAATGAAAATCCAGTACCTAATTCACAATAGTAAATACACCGTGCATTGTAGCCTGTATAAAATGCTAACCTTTTCCGTGGAAGGAACCTATATAGTAATTAAAATGATAGTATAAACTATTTTATCATAACACTTCCAGGTGCAGATTGTGAAAAGCTCCTTGCACAGTTTGGGCTGGGGTGTGGGAGCAAGAAGGAAGCTCTGAGTCCCAACCACAACAGCCACCATATAAGACTGCATAACAAACAGCAGCTTCTCAAAACAGCAACCCGGGTGCTCCTTGGAGAATTACAAATAGAGATTTCACCAAGAGACAATTGCTTTGACCCTCACTCATCCAGAGTACCAGCACAAGGCCTGGGCACCACTTAAGTCCCCACTAAACTCTTTAAAGAGTGTTAATTAGGACTTAAATGGAGTCTAGGTGTGTGGTGCTGGCTTCAGTCAGGGGCGATTTTCACCTGCGGTGAGTATCAGGAGCAATCCATAGGCTGATAATTGATTATGTGAAAATAAATGGCCAAATATTTCCAAATAATGAAGGAATTCATAAAATATTGAGTTTTCACTATTGTTTGGGGTCTAATCCTACCTCATTGAGGTCAATGGGAACTTTAACACTGACATAAATGCAAGATTGGGTTCTTGATGCATTTATGTTCTCAGTTGAAATCTGTCTAAGCTAAGGACTGATTTTGTTCTTTTTACCATTAATTTCAATGGAGCTGAATGGAGCTTTTTGTATTCTTAGTTGCTTGGGCAGAAACTGGGGCTTTCTTTCTCTTTCATACAGTGTCAGCACATTGGCAGCTCTCAAAAGAAGTTGTGTTGCTGATTTGGCACCGCTTAGCAGTATGTGCATTATCTTCTCTGGGGCACTTGAGTGTCTGCTTCCATGTATGATTCTTTTCTCTGAAAGATGGAAGCACTACACTATTGATTGAATTGCTGTGAATGATGCATGGAACTGGGACAAATGTCAGTTTATTCCTTTGATTTTTCTGGTTTTTGAGTGGGACAGTGATTCAGGTGCTCTCATAATAGCTGTGCAACTGTTTCTTCTCTATTTAAGAGTGTCCATTCTGTTGGGGTGTTTGTGGGGAAAGAGATTATTTTGCTTGTTAATAATTTGTTAGTTACTATAGGTACATCTACACTGCACACTTCTTTTGATGGCATGTAGAGTACATACGCGCATAGCCCCCCTAGCATGAGTATAAATAGCAATGTAGCCAATAAAGCATGGCTTAGGCAAGTAGAGTAAAGACACACCTGAAGGGTGTGGGTTTGTGAGTACGTAGCCTACATGCTCTCTACTCGCCCAAGCTGTGTCTCATGTCCACACTGCTATTTTTAGCAGTGTAGTGTCCTGCTGCCTCGCCACTGCTGGAGGCTGTCCCCTCTGCAGGAAAACACTCCCCCTCAGGGGAAAGGCTCTGTCAGGGGGGTGCAGCAGGGAAAGGCTTGGTCAGCTCCCCACTGCTGAGTCTCAGGGAAAGACTCCTGGAGTGAGGAGGCAGTGGGGAGAGGCTCTGCCAGCTCGCTGCTGCTAGCACCCTTCTCCTCCACAGGGAAAGGGTCAGGGAGGGGTGAGGCACTCGGGAAAGGCTCAGCCTTTCTCTGCCACCTCAGTGGAAGACTCAAGCAGTGGGGATCTGCTGATGCTCTTCCCTACTGTGTTCCCCCTCCAGAGCCTTTCACTGACACATGTAGCCACACACCACAGTGAGTACAGAACTTGCTTTTCACTGTGTCGGGTAGCTACACATACCCTACACGACCCGAAAGTAGTGTAGACATAGCTTATATGGTGAGTATAAATGAAGATTCAGATCAATTTGGATCAGGTCTGAATAAGAATCAGAATGGTTTTACCGTCGGTAATTCTTTGTATGGTTTGTTGTTTGTTTGTCTGTTTATTTTTAAAGGCAGAGGGCAAATAGAAGCTGCATGGATTTAAAGATGTACGGAAAAGCAATGGTGAAAAAGACAGTTCTTCTGTCCCCAGCTATGATGCCAAACCTTTGTTTGGGGAAGCGGGAAAAATTATCACATTTATGGAGCGTAAGATTAACCTCTACCAAGACTCATCTGCACCGATATATTGAGAGACAGTACTATAACCATTTGTTCTACTAATGAAGAGGAATTACTGTTCCCTAGTTATGCTCCTACAGTCAAATTGAAGAAAATAAAGGAAATGTCTTTAAAACAAACCATGCTACAAGCATGAGGAAGAAGTATGAAATCACCACAGATAGATATTCTTCTTGTGTTCCTTGTTAAATGTTATTGGTGAGTGCTCAAAAAGCTTCTGGAGAGAAAGATTAAAAAGTAAAGTTAACATTTATTTACAGTACACAATGCAGAGAACAAAAATGTGTATGACATTTTATATGAGCAGGTTTTTTTAATCAGCATCTGTGTTCATTTGGAAGGACAGAAAGTAGGACTTTAAAACAACAGTATCTTAACTACTTGTTGCAATCTTCCCTAATGAAGGAAATTTCAGCTTAATTCTGAGTTGTGTAAATTTCTTCTATTCTTAAAGACTAATAGTATTGCTCCCTTGAAGGAAAATTGATGGAAGCAGCAAATGGTATCGATAGGCTTAAGCAGAACTATAAATTTCACTTAAACATAAAATATACAGGAGTGCTTTTTACCTAATTATGTAGTTGAATAGACATGTCACTCTGTGTATTACACCTGTAAATTTGGAGGAGTCTCCTTGATTGAGGTAGGAAATGTTGTGAGTTGCCATTTTGTGTTTTGGTTCAGGTGCACAATGTTAGGGTGATGTTAGAGTCCTGATCCTGCAGTAGGACTTTGTAAAAATCTGATGGCAGGATTGAGGCCTATGTTTGTTCTTACTTTGTTTTACTTAATATGAAATAAAAGAAATTGAAAAATGTGAAATGTTTTTGATCTCTGCATGGGGAAAATGTTAACTGACCCCTGGGGAAAAATGAGAGTGCATCTGAATGTTTGTTGACCTGCCTCTGATAGCAGAGGTGCTGCAGCATCATTCAATAGAGAAGAAACCTTTTGAAGTAAGAATTTCTTAATGTGATAATTTATAGTACTCTATACTGTAATGTACATGTAGATCCCATTAAATTGGTAACACACTCTCCCTGAACCCATTTCTTCTCGCTGCTATCTGGCTCAAGATGCCCAACCTGTAACTTGGAATCCAGATAGATCTTTACTACAAAGGCTGCCACACAGAAGTGCTGGTAAGAAATTTGGACTTTATTTACTAGCCAGGTGATAACCTGGGTCTACATCCGCTGATTCCAATGGCTACTGTTATATCCCTTGCTCAGATTCTGGCACTGTGCACCTAGTGCTACCCCTAATCATGAAAATACCATGCTGTATATATGATGTATTAACTAATGGTTAGTTTTCAGGTCTTTTGAAATACAAGCTGATTAAGCTCTGATATATCCAACACATCAAATACCCATTCAAAATGGACAGATTTTGATATGTGGTTAGAGGGAAATTGGCAGGATGTGGAGAAAGGGTTTAAGTGCCTGGAATGATAGGAATCGGTTTATAGATTTTTTTTTTTTTTTTTTTATGCCAGAAGGAACCCATTCAATCATCTAGTTTGACCTCCTGTACACACAGACTATAGAATTTCACAGTTATGCTTGTATTGAACCCAATAACTTGTCTGACTAAAGCATACCTTCCAGACAGGGCCGGCTCCAGGCACCAGCCCACCAAGTATGTGCTTGGGACGGCACCTGGAGGGGGGCAGTGCGGCGGGGCGCTCCGACCCGAGAGCGGGGCTGTGACTGGGCTCACTGCCCTCCCCCGGCGCTCCGGCCGGTTGGGGAGAGCGGAGAGCCCCAGCCGGGCTCTCTGCCCTCCTCCCAGCGCTCCGGCCGGTTGGGGAGAGCGGAGAGCCCCAGCCGGGCTCTCTGCCCTCCTCCCAGCGCTCCGGCTGGTCGGGGAGAGTGGAGAGCCCCGGCCGGGCCTGGCGCCCTCCCCTGCCACGCTGGGGGGGGTGGTGGTGGTGGTAGGGCGGCGGGTTGCTCTTTTGCCTAGGGCGGCAAAAAAGCCAGAGCCGGCCCTGCTTCCAGAAAGACATTGAATCTTGATCCGAAGGCATAAAGACATGGAGAATCCACTATATTTCTGGTAGTTTGGTCCAATGGTTAATCATTCTCACTGTTTAAAAATTTGTACTTTATATCTAATTTGAATTTGAGGTGGCTTTAACTTTGAGCCATTGGATCTTCTTATGCCTTTCTCTGATAGGTTAGACATCCCTTTAATACTGGGTATTTTTTCCCCTGCGTTGGAAAGAGTCCACACAAAAAAATGGGATAGATGTGGTTTAGCAATTGAATGATGTCCCTTCCCCAGCACACCCCCACTCCCCCCAAAAGTTCTATTTTAAACAGATAGTATAAGCTTGAAAAAGTCAGTTTGGTTTGAGAAACCATCTTTGCTAAAATTATTCATGTCATCCACTGTAATCAACTGATATTTAATTTGACAGAAAGTAAATGCAGTGGCCATTCAAGGACTTTAACACTGAAGGAAGGAAACATTTTCACATACAAATAATTTTCATTCGTAAGTGATTATAAGATGAATATCCTTATGCATCTATTGTCTGTTTTGATAGTTTTTTTAATTTACATATATCAGTGATAAAACATTCCTCTCGGTGTAATGATTAATGTCTACTTTTTTTATAATCTGGTAAGTTTCTTTACTTTAAAAAGGCTTGTTCTTATTTTAATGGTATGCTGTGTTGGTGTATGGTTTTTTTTTGTTTGTTTGTTTTTAAATAATTTTCTTTTCCTCCTCATGACTCTGCTTGATTTTTTTTTTCAAATAATCTTTGTCAGGATGATTTCCCAGATCTTTGTCTTTTCTTTCTTTTAAATGTTCTCTGGCTTTTCTTGTCTTAGGTATGGTATATTTTTGTTTTCCTCTTCTTGTGACTTTACCTTTTGGATCCTTCTCCATCTCGCTCCCCTTTCTTTCTCACATCCGTGGCCTCATTTCACGTCTTTAAATTCTTTACCTCACTATTGTTGCTTCCCTCACTTCAAAGGCTAATTCCCTGAAGAGCCGTTCAGTTTACTCGCTTCTCTGAAAAACAATACTGTGTTTGAAAAACCAAACAAACTTTGTATCGTGGCTGCTCCTAGGAGGACAGGAGTTGAAGCACATGGATATCATCAGAATTAGTGCAATGGGGTTAAAGAAAAATATAACTTCTGAATTAAGTAGGAAAAACAAGATTAGTAAATTTATACTTCAAATTCCCATATGGTTCCATTCTTTTTTATCAGCTAAATAAACAGCCACTGAAATGGTTGATAACAGATCTAGCACAAAAGTGTGCCATTGTGCAGAGGACGGCTTATTTATAAAGAAATAAAGATTGTAAAGTGGAAAAGAATACAGCTGACAGAAGGAGAGAGAGAAGTAAGTCTTAATACACTCCAAGACTGTAAATTGCCAAACAAGATGTTCATGTTAATGCAGACATGATATTGTCAAAGCTGTATTATAATGTCAGGAAGGCTGGTTCCATTTTAGTCCTGACAACCATGTAATCAAGCCAAGAGCAGATTTACTTAGGAAGGTTGGGGGAAATGTTAAAGGACAACATCAAGTTGCCGTTTTTTCCTTAAATTTTGAATTCTTTTCCCCTCTCCTCATTATCCGTAATACCATTTTAGGGACCTAAACATATTTTTCTGCATGCATCAGTTGGTGTTTTTTTTTTTTTAAATTTGGCTGCCTTTGAAACTTTTCTTCCATGTTAATAATAAAATATAAATTTCCATAACGCTTTTGTTTACAATAACTGCAATGCTAAGAGATTCAGGATCCAGCCTGTGGTCCAGCCAGTCCAGCACCTTCTCTTTGACAGTGGTCAGAACCAAATACTCCAGGAGAGGTGTAAGAACCACTCAGTATAGAGTTGTGGGATAATTAGTCTCCCATACTAGGTCTCATCCTGGTCTCTAAGAATAAGATATTGGTTCAGGTCCTGCAGCATAAGGCTTAATATCCTTTACAAAAACTTTTTTTCATGTCCCCTCCTATTCACCTCCTACCACTGAAAATCCTAATCTTTTTCAATTTCACTTCATAGAAGAGTTCGTTCCTGCCATTCATCATTCCTATCACACTTCTCTGAACCCCTTCACTTCTGTAATATCCTGTCTGAGACAGGACGACCACATTTCTTCTTTCTGATTCTCTATTAGAGAAGAGGCCTGGTGGTTGTTGGTTTGTGGCCTCATTGCCATTTTACGGTGTCTGTCATGGACCTGATAACCCTCTATTCACCTTCTTCTATCTCTTCCAGCCCCTCAGGGTACATCTACATAGCAACTAGACACCTGTGGCGACTCTGGTTTGTGGGGCTTGGGCTGCAAGGCTGTTTCATTGCTCTGTAGACTTCTGGGCTTGGTCTGGAGCCTGGGCTCTGGGACCCTTCCACTTCGCAAGGTCCCAGAGCCTGGACTCCAGCCTAAGCCCAGAAGTTTACACAACAATGAAACAGCCCCACAGCCCAAGTCCTACAAGCCAGAGTCCACTGGCATGGGGCGGCCACAGGTGTCTAGTTGCTGTGTAGAAATACCTTTTGTGTCTCACTGATATATACCCATCTGCTATCTTGGCAGCCTCATCATTGGCTTCATGCTTAGATCATAGGATTATAGAATCATAGGACTGAAGGGGACCTCAAGAAGTCATCTAGTCCAGTCCTCTGCTGCACTCATCTTCAGCTTCACACTCCTGGGTAACTGTGTCTTGCATCCCTCACTTTCCCTGTGGTCTTGGCATGCACTCACTTCTCATTTTCCCCCATTTATTCACTATTTTCCCCCTAGCTCTGAGCAACTTTCACCAGCCCCTTTGGGGAAGCCACTGAAAAGGTAAAAGACATCAAAGTCTGTAGTTTTGCAAACAAATTTTAAACACAGAGATGTGGATGCAAACACAACTACCAGTATAAAGGTTTCCAAGGAAATTTTACTGAATCAAATTCACACTAGTAAATCAATTAGGAGCTAGTTATGTGGTAAAATTTAGTCTTTGGGAGACTGAAGTATGTTTAGGCACACATGGAAAATAGGCAGGAAATCAGTTTTCTGAGACAGACCAGATGACCCTAACAAAAAACCCCTGCTCAGTGCTGCCAAGGAAGGCAAAAAACTTAAGTCTCTGCCAAATTGACCTGGAGGAAAATTCCTTCCTGGCCCAAAATGTGGCAATTGGTTTAACCTTGAGCACGAGAGCAAGAATGAAACAGCTAAGCATCTAGAATCATAGGATTTGCTTTACTGAGTCAGACCACTGGTCTCATCTACCCCTGATGCCCTGCCTGGGGTCAATATCTGATGCTTCAGAAGAAGACTGGGGGGGACAGACATAATTCATCTGGCCAATTTTGTACTAAGGGAGAAAAAAAATTCTTCCTGGCCCCTGTACAGGCAACTGGCTGAAGCTCTGAAGCATGAGATTTGACTGTTCTTAGTCTCTTGGCTAGAGAAAGACAAGTGTTTCATTGAGGGAACAAAGCAAAAATTCATTTTCTGTTCATGCTGTGGGAGTGAGGGATTGTGCCATCTTTACTTGCCTTGAGCAGTACCTTACTCCATAAATAGTGCCATTCATATGAATAGCATTGGCTGTGGAGTAAGGCACTACTCAGATGGTGTACAGGTGGCACCTGCTGGCCTTTACAGAACACAACAAATGTGCACAAACACATGCCCAAGTCCTGTACCTCCACAGATGGACAAAGGCCCCGACTGTGGAGAAGTTACTCACTGTGGTGAGCTCTGTCTCATACAAGCAGTCCCACTGGAATCAATGACTCTACTTGGGTTGGTAATTGCTCAGCAGAGGGAATTGGGGGTTCACAAACTGGCCCTTAATAAAAAAAAAAATCAGTGTCTGCTTATCAGTAAGGTGTGGGTGTGAGGCAGACTCTGAATTGCCCCATGGGGTCTCCTGTCATTCTCTCTCCCTCTCACTCTCTGTGTGTTTGGAATGTGGATGCTTTATGCACTGTGGGACCTGTGGAAGGAAATGTCAGTATTAGAGCTAAACCACTCAGCTGTGTTGATTGTGCCAGAGCCTCTGCCCTGAGCCTCAGCCACAGGGGATGAAACACAATAATGGGAATGTTGACTGGTTCTTTCCCCCAGAAAGCTGAGTTTCACAGACAGACTCCTGAGCTGAAGAAATATATTATTTATTTGCCGCTTCAGGGAGTGATCAGTCCACTGAAACAGGGCAATGTATAGGGTAAAATGCAAGCGCACAGCCACATTTAGATGTTCGCCTTAAATACATTGTTACAAAGTTATTTATGATATACTGTATAAACACCTTTTCTGCCCAGCACTGACAGTAATATGCTAATTTAGTTGTTTACCTGATCAGGTTGCTGAGCAAATTGTTCACCCATTTGAACTGCTGACCTAGCTTTTTACCTAGCTGTTCTTTCCTTGCCAGACAAACAGGCATCTTTTTACATGTCCGAACACCTAACATATACATTCTATATATCACACCCTACAGGGAAGATGGCACCATCTCCCATGCGACACCCTGATACCACCATGCCTTTGAGCTGCAGCTTCCTGTCCAAGTGGATGCCTTTCCAGTAATCTCCTTTTGTATGCTATTTGGATCTATTCCATGACACAGCTACCATCTGAATGCTTAGAAATATTCATTAATTTGTATCAGAACAGTGCCTAGAGACCCCAATTCCATTTGAGATTTTGTTGTGGTAGGTGTTTTAAGAATATATAGTAAGACTCAGGTCCATCCTCAAAGAGAATATCTCAAAATGCTCTCTCTCAGTTGAGACTTTGTTTTTCATTTCACACCTAGCAATTTCTGGTTTCTGTAAAGGAAATCCATTACATAAAACTACTCAGCAAAGTGAGAACAGAAATTTGGGCCATCACTACATTATTTACAAAATAATATGCACAGATCTTTAGCCAAGGCCCTGTGGAGGTGTGAAAAGGGTATATGGAGAAGGAAAACTGCAAAAGGAATGAGCAAGAAGGAAGGAGAAAAGTTGGAAAGGGACATTGATGAAGAGAGAGAGATTTTGCTCACATCCAAATCCTGGATCTGGTTGCACTTGGACTCTGTGGTGTTTGTAATCTGGCTTTGACATTTGCTGCCTTGCCCCAGTCTATGGGACTAATGACATATCATTCAGTGGATGACATCTTCATCATCTGGACCCATGGAAAAGAAGCCCTTGAGGAATTTCACCATGATTTCAATAATTTCCATCCCACCATCAACCTCAGCCTAGATCAATCCACACAAGCGGTCCATTTCCTGGACACTACTGTGCTAATAAGCGATGGTCACATAAATACCACCCTATACCGGAAACCTACTGACCGCTACACTTACCTACATGCCTCCAGCTTCCATCCAGGACACACCACACGATCCATTGTCTACAGCCAAGCTCTAAGATATAACCGCATTTGCTCCAATCCCTCAGATAGAGACAAGCACCTACAAGATTTCTATCAAGCATTCTTAAAACTACAATACCCACCTGGTGAAGTGAAAAAACAGATTGACAGAGCCAGACGAGTACCCAGAAGTCACCTCCTACAAGACAGGCCCAACAAAGAAAATAACAGAACACCACTAGCAGTCACCTTCAGCCCCCAACTAAAACCTCTCCAGCGCATCATCAGAGATCTACAACCTATCCTGAAAGATGATGCGGATACAGACTAACATGGCTGCTACTCTGAAACCTACAATAAGAAAAGTAAGCTAAAAAGTTTAGAACAAGCAGTTGCCCAATCTTAGCAAAAATAATTGACAAGAGAAATAAATGTGCAAATCAGCTGCAAATAAACTTTTCATATGCCTTTAAAGAAGCAAACATCCTCCTTACCTTAGGGCTTCACATACATCGGCTTCCCTTTGAAGGATCTTTAATAAATACGGGGTAGCTTATAGAACTGGTCAGATCCATTACTAGAGAAACCGTATTCAAAAATACTTGTATTCAGACTGCATGTGGCCCCACCCCAGCATCAGGGCTCCTGTGTAGCCCTGCCAAGGCTGCTATTCCAGCACTTCGGGCTTGAGCAGCAGGCATAGATCCTTGATGCTAGTTCTGCAGAGTACCGGAGCCACCAGAGCTATATAAACATTAATCTTGGTGCCTTGCCATTGTGGTCTTCCAAAGACCGTCACTCAGCGTGTATAGGGTGCACAAGTATGCTTGTGTGACCATTTCACCAGAGAAGCCCTTAGGCTGGGATTAAGTGGCGCAAAGAGCTTTATGCTGGTTCTCCCCACGTGGGTGAATTTCAACCAGGGTATATGGTGCAGAACCTTAATGATGTTACTCCATACAGTTTTTAGGAGCTTTGAAAGCTTTTTAGTTTGCTTTTTAATATCCTAATATTTTAATTGAAGCAGAAGATACTCACAGGATGCTATTAAAGAAGCTAAACAGTGATGAGGATGAAAGGCAAATTATTATCATGAATCAAAAACAAGCAAGGAGATAGAAAACAAGTAAAATTCAGTGATCTGTTTTCATCATAGCAAAAGGCTCTTAGCAGAGTGCCACTCTGTAGTGGCTCTGTACTAGGTTTCTGGTTCATTACATATTTATTAATGAGATGGATAGGGGCTTATCAGTGAGGTAGTCAAATTTGTAGTTGGCAAAATTATTTAAGTTAGTCCACCAGAAACGAATATGAAGAACTTCAGAGAGACCTAATCTAGAGCAGTCAACATTATGGCAAAAGTTCATTTTGTTGATAAATGCAAAGAAATGCACGCAGGAGGAAAAAATGTAAATGTTGCCTACAATTTACAGGGGTCTAAATTATCTGTTTTAACCAGGCCTGCTGACAGCAATTCTGGGCCCCAGGACAGAACAGTCAATGGGCCAAGCTGCTGCCAGATGCGCTGCTGGGCGCACACTTCTGGCATGGCCAGGGCTTCCACATGTCCGCCCGGCTGCCTTCACTGCCACCAGTACACCTGGCACGCACAATTTCCCCTCTTGCTCCCCTCTTCCCCCCAGCGGCGGGCCTGGTTTTAACACAGGAAAGTAGCCTTGGTGTCCCTGTATTCAGTTTAAAAGTGATCTCTACTCACTGTCAGGGCCGGTGCAACCCATTAGGTGACCTAGGCGGTCGCCTAGGGCACTAGCATTTGGGGGGCAGCATTTTCTTCAGTGGCAACCGCGGCGGCTGGATCTTCAGCTGCCCCGGTCGTTGGCAGCATTTCGGCGGAGGGAGCTGGGGCAGGGTGGCGCAGGGAGGGCCGCCTGCAGCAAGTAAGGGGGGAGGCGGCACGCAGGGGAACTCCCCACCCCAGCTCACCTCTGCTCCGCCTCCTCCCCTGAGCACGCCGCCCCACTCTGCTTCTCTCCCTCCCAGGCTTGCGGCGCCAAACAGCTATTTGGCGCTGCAAGCCTGGGAGGCGAGAGAAGTGGAGCAGCGATGGCGTGCTCGGGAAGGGGGCGGAGCAGAGGTGAGCTGGGGTGGGGAGCTGCCGCATGGCTCCCCGGGTGGGGGGGGGAGCTGCCACGGGGGCGGGGTTGCCTCAGGGCGGAGGAGGGGTGGGGAGTTGCCATGGGGAGGGTGCCTCAGGGTCGGGGGGACGGGGAACTGCCGCAGGGCTCGGGGAGGGGGGAGGGCACAAGGTGGAAGTTTTGCCTAGGGCGCGAAACATACTGCACCAGCCCTGCTCACTGTGCAGCTGTGGTCAAAAAAAGCAAACAATCTGTTAGGATTCATAAGGAATGGAATGAAGAATAATACAGGAAATATTTTAACATCATCATAGAAACTAATGATGCAGCCTCATCTGCAATATTGTGTACCCTGTGGCCCTATCACTATTAGAGATGGGCCCAAAACAAAGCTTTTTTTGGATCTAATTTGGATCCAGATCTGAATCTCGCCCCTTTTCCTATAATTCAGTGGTGCTTGGAGCTGGGGTGTTGGTTCACACCAATATCTAATAGCTAATATGGTAATACTGTTACATAACACAAACGGAAACCCACAGCAAACAAGCTATTTCCATCCTCATAGGTAAATCCAATGAGTTTTTTGAATGTTTTAAGAAAGGTTTAGTACAGAGAGGTTACACTAAGGTTACACTGAATGATATGTCATTGTAACGCCCCTACTCTATTTGCACTACATAGATGACATGGGCGTTAGTCCACGAAAGCTGTGGGATGATCCTTTACTCTCATAGCCGTGTTAGTCTGTATCCGCAAAAAGAACAGGAGTACTTGTGGCACCTTAGAGACTAACAAATTTATTAGAGCATAAGCTTTCGTGGACTCTCACAGATCTTGGGAGACAGACCTGTCCTCGCTTACAGACAACCCCCCAACCTAAAGCAAATACTCACCAGCAACCACACATCACTGAACAAAACCACTGACCCAGGAAACTATCTTTGTAACAAAGCCCGATGCCAACTCTGTCCACATATCTATTCAAGTGACATCATCATAGGACCTAATCACATCAGCCATACCATCAGGGGCTCATTCACCTGCACATCTACCAATGTGATATATGCCATTATGTGCCAGCAATGCCCCTCTGCCATGTACATTGGCCAAACCAGACAGTCTCTACGCAAAAGAATTAATGGACACAAATCTGACATCAGGAATCATAATACTCAAAAACCAGTGGGAGAACACTTTAACCTGTCTGGTCATTCAATGACAGACCTGCGGGTGGTATCTTACAACAGAAAAACTTCAAAAACAGACTCCAACGAGAGACTGCTGAGCTGGAATTGATATGCAAACTAGACACAATCAACTCAGGATTGAATAAGGACTGGGAATGGCTGAGCCATTACAAACATTGAATCTATCTCCCCTTGTAAGTATTCTCACACTTCTTATCAAACTGTCTGTACTGGACTATCCTGATTATCACTTCAAAAGTTTTTTTTCTCTTACTTAATTGGCCTCTCAGAGTTGGTAAGACAACTCCCACCTGTTTATGCTCTCTGTATGTGTGTAATATTTATTCCACTCTATATGCATCCGAAGAAGTGGGCTGTAGTCCACGAAAGCTTATGCTCTAATAAATTTGTTAGTCTCTAAGGTGCCACAAGTACTCCTGTTCTTTTTTCTTATTGTAGTGTACTATAAGCATTGGTGCTCTGTGATCCCTGGGGAAGCTACAGACCAAGAGGGAGGCCTCTCTTCTAGGGCCTGATCTAGCTTTTATTCAAGTCAATGGGATTCTTCTGATTGATTTAATTGGCAGCTGGATTGAGTCCCTAATGAGGGTGGGATGGGGGTATCAAAGGTGCTGATCCTCTAAAAATGCATAAAGTAATGGGAAGAAAAAAATTAATTTCCCTCACAGCTAGTTTGCAGGGAACTTTCCCCAAGACTCATAGAATACTTTGTGTTTATGTTCTTTCTTTAGAGGGTAGAAAATCAGCTCTGTTTTTCGACAAAGGTCATGAAACAGTTTGTACTAACTCAAGCAGATTTAAGATGTAGCTGTAATTTTCCCCACAGACAGAGTTTCTATGCTTTTTTGTTATATGCTCTAGGCCAGTTTATAGTTTTAAGACATAAAATTACTACCTTAACAGAAAATTCTGGAAGACAGTTTTTCAAGTTGTGTAGGTTTTTATTTTTCCAAACACTAGTATTCACTTTCCTTTCAGTTATACTTTTCCCCAAAAAACTTTTAAAGAAGTCTGAAAAGTAAAAAGTTAAGTACACAGAATGTACCTAAGACCTTGCCTGTAAGTCAGGTTAAAGAAAGTAACAAGAGTGATATGAGGAGTTCATTGTCATCCTGGAATTAGGAATATAAAATATAGGTTTCATATAGCTATTTATATAGATATCTATATAGTGATAAGTAAGACTGTTAAAGCCCATCTCTTCTCAAACTAGACCTCGAATTGTCTGATTGTGTTTATTTTCCTAATTTTTCTTTGATTTGCAAATATAACTTGCCATGTTAAAATACCCATTAGATTGTAAAAAATGGTTGTAGAAACAAGGCTATCATGTGCCTTGTTTCTGGAACGTGCATGGAGATGGAAGGTAAAAACAAATTGACATTGTTTATAGCTCTGACCTGCCTGACAACTTAATGTCTTGGGTGGTCTGGTATCCCCCCAGCTCTTTTCACTATATAAGGGGACTTGATTACTCCTTCTGTTGAACCTAAAAGAGAGCCTTGGCACACCCCTGGACTTTAACAAGGTCTATGATTAGTCTTTTGATCCAATATTCTATCAATGGCAGGCATTAATACCTTTCACCATAACAATATTTTCCTTGAGCTCAAGTGGTGTATTCCTATGCTTTTGAAGCAGAAGGCTATGACTTTTACACTTACTGTCCCCAAGAAGTCCTGAGTAGTCACAATCACATTGACCTCACTGGAGGCTCTGAAGTTCAAAAATGTTGGCCTAAATCTGTTTTTGCCTACTAAATCTGGAGGATAGAGTTCCTTACAGCCTAAAGTTGTTTTCTACCCCAAGATTTATTTTCAAGATATTCTGTTTTCTTTACCATACTGCATTCTGTTCAGTGAAAGAACAATATACATTTTTAGAACGTTCAGGCTCAGTTATGAGTTTCTACTTGTAGGGTGTTATTCCAGCTTAAGTACAAACTAATTTTTATCCTCAAAATTACTAAAACAAAAGTAGAGATAAACAAGAAATAGCAGGGACCAAATCTTAATAATTGCTCTCAATGACAATTTAGGAATGTGCCCCATTCCTCCACTCCACCGCTATTTTAGTCATGTGTGGTTCTTACCATGCCTTAAGAGATTAAAGACGGTGACTAAGGACAAACAAAATATTCACAATGAACAACTATGAATAAAGACTGCATAATAATAAATAATTAAAAAAACTATAATACAAGCAAGTAGTAAACAATGGTTACTGCAATCATCATCTTTTCTATATGTTTCTTTGTGGAGAGCTTTCAACAGAGATTATACTTTCTAAGAGTGTCTCTCTCCTGGTGAGGGCATTTTTCTCTAGCTAAATTAAAACCAAATCTATATTATTCCCTAAAATCAGTAGTAAATCTTTGTCAGCTGGCATGCCTGGCCTCTAGTGCCCTCTGCTGACCCAACATGGCTCTGCAGTGCCCTACCTCAGTTTTGTTTCTTGCATGGCCCCTTAAGAATTCCACATAGTCCAAAGATAATGACAAATTCTCTTGCTAGGGTTCAACTTTATTAGACTCAAATAAACTTGAAATAAAGACTTTGTCCTGTAGTCTCTCACCTTGGCTTCAAGGAATTGCACAGCCTTCCTTCCTCCTTGGAGTCTGTGTTTGTGGGCTCTCATCAGCTCCTCTAGCAGCTTCTCCAGCTGCTTCCTTCAGAAACACTTTCAGCAGCTCTGTGTCATTCTTTCCTTTACCTCTCTGGGCTGAGAGAGATCCATAAGTAGCAATCCTTCTCTTGTTCTGAAGGAAGAGACAGAGTATATACAGCCTTCTTCCCAGAGCTTGTCCCGATTGGCTGAAAGAGCGGGGAACCCGGCCCTGACTACTCTGCAAGGCTCTTGATGCGAGATCCTTTAAGAAACAGTAGCCTAGGTTTTCCTTGAGCATTAACTGTTCTCCTGGGACCATCTTCCTCTCTCCCAACACCTAGCTTTGCCTTCCTTAGGTCTTCATCTGCTCTAAAAGTCCCAGGTCTTTAAGAAACACACCACAGAACAGGTTTGACTGACCACTGGTCCTTATTATCCTGTTACAGTCCTGTCTTAGTGTATCATAGATAGTTAAATCACCTACTTTTGCCGAAGTCCTGTAAAGCTGAAGAAAGTATTTAAACCAATTCAAAGAAGTTTTTCAAGAATTAACCATTTAAAATAACAGTGTTTCTTATAAACCCACCACTTGCTTTAATGAGTGGTCTTGAGACAGGAAAATTAATAAGACTTAAAAATCTTAAATTCAAATCAAATTCCGCTATTTCTCTGTGTTTACTAAGATTAGCTTATGTCTCATCTCCTGCAGTACATAGTTTAAACACTGTGGCATTTAGCAAGTAAAGCTGTTAATATCTTCAATTTCAATAGCATTTTCATATCCCATTAAACTCATTACAAGAACAATTTAAATATAACCTCCTGGTAGTGCTCTTACAAACTCTGTCTCACCAACAATGAGATGTTGTCATGTTGCAAAATCAGTGGAGGGCTGGAAGGCTGCTTCCTTTTGATACTGTGTTGTGATTTCCTTTGTTCTCTGTTCTTCTTAGGTGTCTGGTTGATGTATTTGCTTGTTTGAATGAGATGGGATGAACAGGAAGAGATAAGAGTGCTGAAAGCATTTAAGAGTCTCTCTGCCTCTCTGAGGAATTTGTACTCTTGATTTTCCATAGTCTTACTGAAGGAGGAAACCCTATCTCTTACAGGGGCTTGGCTGGATTTAAATGTCACATGCTTTTACCTCTTATTCACCCCTCATCCTCAAGGGTTGGTGTTGGTAGCATCTTCAGTTCATGAATTTCCTATAGTGCATACATAGCAGGGTTATAATTCTTCAATTTATGGTTGTGTACTGCCTTTGTCTTTGTGGAAAAAAATTCTCATAACAACTATAAAGAAATATTTTTAACTTTATTTTATTCAGTACATTTTCTGGGATGTCCTTTTAGTTTCATCATGATTGAATAGGATTTGAAATTGTTTCAAATGACTTCACACTCCTGTTTTGTGTACTTAAAATAATCATTTCTTAAACTGGAATGATTCTTAAGGAGACTTTTAAATGTAAAGAGTCATCAAATAAGGTATCATCATAGGAGTATCTTTTCTTAATAATCCTTGCAAAGGTGGTTCTTGTTTTCTTGAGTTTGGTAAGGAAGATGCTTAAGCATTGCCAGAGAACTGATTCCTCAATCAATATAAATTTTTTTTATCTTCATATGACTTTTAGATTAGTAACCATCTATAGTAGGGTCCAGATTTTGTATAAAACATCATTATTAACATAGCAATGATATCAAAAAGTTACTATATTATATGTTCGCAATTAGAACATAAGAACGGCCATGCTGGGTCAGACCAACGGTCCACCTAGCCCAGTATCCTGTCTTCCGACAATGCCAGATGCTTCAGAGAGAATGAACAGAACAGGTGATCATCAAGTGATCCATAGATACAAAACCCTTGCAAATGAAAATCGCAAGTGAAGCTTTTACCATCTTAAGTATTTATGAATAAACAAAAGTTCAAGTATTTCTACACATGGATTCCACTCTTGGTGTGCATGTGCCTCATGTGCATAAGCTCAGATTCTTTTGACCCACAGTGTCCATTGGGTCCTCAACAGCACCCTACATGAAATTCAGTAAAGGCAAGTGCAAAGTACTACACCGAGGAAGGAAAAATCAAACACACAAATACAAAACGGTGAATAGCTCGCTAGGTGATAATACTGCTGAAAAGCATCAGGATGTTCTAGTGGATCACAAATTGAACATAAGCCAACAATGTGTGCAGTTGCAAAAAAGGCTAATATTATTCTGGGGTGTATTAACAAGAGTGTTGTATGTAATACACAGGATGTAATTGCCCCACTCTACTTGGAGTATTGTGCCTAGTTTTGGGTGCCACACTTTAAGAAAGCTGTGGACAAATTGGAAAGAGTCCAGAGTAAAGCAGTACAAATGATAAAAAGTTTAGAAAATCTGACCTAAGAAGAAAGGCTAAAAAAAAATTGGTCATGTTTAGTCTTGAGAAAAGATTGAGGGGGAACCTGACAACAGTCTTCAGATGTGTTGGGGTTGTTATAAAGAGGACAGTAATCAATTGTTCTCCATGTCCATTGAATCTAGGACAAGAAGTAATCGGCTTAATCTTACAGCAAGAAAGATTTAGGTAACATATTATGAAAACTTTCTAACTGTAAGGATAGTTAAACACTGGAACAGGCTTCTACAGAATACCTATCACTGGACGTTTTTAAGGTCAGATTAGGCAAACACCTGTCAGGGTTGGTCTAGGTTTACTCAGTCCTACTTCAGCATAGGGAGCTGGACTGGATGACTTCTTGAGGTCCTTTCCCCCCTACATTTCTGAGATTGTATGTGCTCACACACATCCGTATGAGGGCATAAAGGGCTGACCAGGCCCAACCACCCCTTAGTACCTGTTATGGTCTGTGGCAATGAGAAAGAACCCCCGTTATGTCGGCCTGATTTCCTAGCAAAAAACAAACAAACAAACAAACAAACAAACAAAAAAACTGGTTGGTTGATGATGTAGGTAATTAGTTTTATTTTGCCTTGTTACTAGTTACTTGGGTAGGGACACCACCCTCTCACTCCCCACTCCTCTACAGAGAGACTAGCTATCATGGCAGAAGCGAAATACACAGGGTTTAGAACTTCTTCTTCTTTTAAAGTTTCCATGCCACTAAATGATGGACACTCTTGGTATCCTTTTTGTTTATCCTCAACTGCTGCTCCATCTGCTGCTCATTTTCCAAATGGACCCAAAAGGCCCATTAAGCCCACCTAAAATTGTTGCTTTTTGAGTGCTCCATAAAGGTCTCTAGGACACAGAAAGGAAGAATATAGCTTGGCCTCAGGCTTCATCTATCCTTAAACGTTGGGTTGACATAGCTACATTGGTCAGGAATGTAAATAAGCCACATCCCAACTCACATAGCTATGCTGACATAGATATGCCGGTATAGTCTCCATTGTGTAGACATAGCCTTATTCCTCTGGCCAGTCCCTTCCCTCTGGAGTATCCAATCCCATATGTTCAAGCCAGTAACTACTTCCCTACTCCCCCCTTCCATGGCTAGATCCCCTTCTCCCAGTGGGCACTATAGACCTTCCTAATCAGGTTAATTAGTGAAACCTCAGATACTAGAGAGACACGAAGAGGAGAATGACAATGATCAGGCAGATATGTGAGAATAACTAATCCTGGCTGCAATTTCTTCATTCTCCCCTGATGAGGTAATGAACCCCTTCTCCAGTCAATGATTTTAAGATGTTCCAAGATCTTATTGAGTGTTTGGTAGAGGCTCTGAACATACTATTGGAGGTGGTGCAAGAGAAATTACATAAACTGCTGGACATTCTCACTTTTCCATGCCTGGTAGGCTTGCTATGCCTATAAACAAGGGACCATTTGAGTTTTCAGAAGACCTGTGATTAGAATAAGAAAATTGTTTGACCACAAAAAATTTCTTTGCAAAATGCAGATTCAATAACACTGAAGCATTTTGTAAATTCATGTCAGTTTCACCAAATTGTTTCAGCCAAAACACTCCCCTCAAAAAATTCTGAAATCAAAATGTTTAGGTTTGATATATTCATGATAAAACTCTTCAATTTCAAATGTCCTTTCATTTTCTTTTAAAAATATCAAATTACATTAAAATGTTTGAAATGTAAACAAAACTTTTAGGTTTTGGTCAAACAAAATGTTTCATTTGACCCCAAATGAATTTTTTTCAACTTTTTGATTTACCAAACATTTTAAAAAATGGACCCAAAATGATTTTTTTTTCAATTTTTTTGGAATTGCTAGTGAAACAAGATATCCATTATTCACACAGATCTACATGTGACAGACTGCAACCCCAATTCCAGAGACATCTACATGTGCACATAGAACGAACTAAGTGCCTTCAGAGGTATTTCAGTACTTTTATTCTCTCCGAGTGCTAGGATCTCTTGTTGTAGCAGCTGTCCAGAAGTGTAATTATGAAAGGCCTCCCAAATCAGCACCTGGGAGAATGATCCTAAAAAGTCTGAACCTATTTGGATATACAATTTATTTGTCAGCCATCCTCCAAATGTGAGTATTTAATTACCAAGCACTTCTTGCAAAATATCATTATTTATACTGCAAGAAGCTTTCTTGATTTATGGGCAGTCCTCATCTGGCACATAAAGAAGAGTTACAATCTATAGTGAATGGAGCAGCGACTGATAGCCAATACTTTCCAACAAGCAGCAACAGATGAATTTGATATATTAGAATATCCTGGCTGCAAGCATCAGGGATATGCAGTGAGGTCCAATTCATGATCTAGATCTTTCCCTTTGAGGGTAATGAATTTTTTAATAGACTGAGTCCCTCCAATCAATAAAGGAGTCTAAGCTACTCTGTGTTCCCTTGGGTATATGGCTCAGCCCCAAGAAGGAAGCAAGCAAGACCTCAGAGATCCTTCAGAGAGTGTCCCTCTTCAATAGTACTGCAACCCACTGAGGACTTTGGAACCCCACGGGAAGAAGCAGAGGTTCCAGTGCAGATGACCAACCTTTTCCACAGCTGTAGCTCATTTGGCATCTTCCTCCCAGTAGCAAATTTGATGCTGGCATCAAAAACCTAGCAGAACCTACTGAAGATCTTTTTTTCTATTTCCCCCCCCCTCCAGTTCCTTTGGCAATTTGCTTTTTTTAGAAGCCTGGAATGGGATCACCATGGACAAGTGGGTCCCAGAAATTGTCATCTAGGGGTATTGCATTCCTTTCCTATTTCCTACCCTCCTTCCCTGTCCCTTGTCAGGGACCCCTCTTATAAGATACTGTTGAAACAAGAGTTGGAATCCCTTCTACAGCTTGGAATAGTGAAGGAGATACCCTTAGGATGCATTATGCCAGAGAGGGAGGAGCAAGGTCATTTCCACTGTTTCAGGAATCTATTTGTCTTCAGACTGGTGTATTCATCACCAGGTCACGTTGGTCCTGCATCTTCCAGGAATTCAAAACTCACTAGCACACACCTCAGCAAGCAGTTCTTATGAGTTGTCTATCAAGGATTCAGGACTTCTGAGAATATCTTTTGTAAGTAGGGATACCCACTTTGCTGCAGAGGGAGCTCCACTGTCAGATCCCATTCTTATCTTTGGACAATGGGACAGAGATATGCCTTCCTGCTGATCCCCATGACACTAAGAATCCTGAGGAAATGAAGACAAGATGCAGGTGTGACAGATGTGGAGATATTCTGTAATAACATGGTTTTGGGGGTGACTACTGTATGTAGATATTGGTTTAGTTTAATAAGGGGCTGTAAATAAACAAGTAGGAAGGAAACATGAGTGAAGATTAAGCCACCCTCCCTCTTGGGAGCTCAGTACAGTATTAACTGATTTGATGGGTCCTCCCTTTGAGCCCTAAGCAAACTGTTCTCTGTAACACCTATTGATGAAGACTGCCTTCTTAGTAGCTTATTACCTCAGCTTAAAAATTTGGGGACCTCATGGCAGGTTTCCCTTACATAGTGTTTCATAAGGACAGTGTCATTCTTGAGCCTCATCCTAAATTTCTGCCCAAAGCTATTTCAGAATCCCATATGAACCATTTCATTAATCTCCTAGCTTTCTTCCCTAAGCCTCACTTACACTTGGGAGAAGCCAAAAATTCACACACTTGTTGCAGTAACAGTACTATTATATTACTTTAACAGGGCAAAAATCATTCAAGAACACATCTTCTGAAGATAGGGTTAAAGGTCAGGCAATATTCTCACAGAGATTACCAAAATGAGGCTCCAGTTGTTTGTTAGCAAACATAGTCTGAGTTAGTCAGGTTAGATCCACTGGCCACATTTGAGCTCATTTCACTAGGGCTCAGGAAGCCTGTGTTGCCTGTTGGAAGAATGTCCCTAACTCAGAAATTTGTAGGGCAACTATGTGGAATTTGAGCCTTACCGTTACAAGACACTATTCTTTAGTGGAGGCTTCCAGAATGGATGCCTGTTTTGGTAGGGCTAACCCGCAGGCATTGTTTCAGTAGCACTCTAGCACCCACCACCAAATAAACAGATAACTACTTGTTAGTCACCAAGAGTGGGGTCCATGTGGATAAAAAGAATTATTAATTATCCCTTCAGTAACTATGGTTCTTCAAAATGTGTTGTCCACATAGATTCCATAAAACACCTTCCTTCCCCCCGCTATGGAGTCCTACTCTTCTGGGATTCTTCATTGATGAAGGAACTGAGGGACAGTTGAGTTTGCTCCATCCTTCATGTGTGTGTGTGTGTGTCTCTGTGTGGGTGTGTGTGAAGGTGGAGGATATTTAGGGAGAAGGTGCAAAATGAATGCATGCTGCTGGCCAAAATAATCCAGTCGCACAGAGGGGGAATGTGCATACCAAGTGTTGAATCCATGTGAAGAACAGATTTCAAAAAGCCACGGTGACTGTAGGGTATGTATTCTTATTCACCTTTAAGTAGAACCATGAGGTAAGAAGTAACATAAAACATAACTGTGAGGGACTGACTCTGAGAGTGAATGAACCAGACTATACGGTGCACATCCCAACTCTGCCCAATCCAGTCAATAAAAAAATATATCAAGAAGTTTTTGATGGCAGAATTTAAGCTGTTTCCTGTCAGTTGAGTCCTACCAAAAGAAAATCCCCAAATATTGTTGTTGCTTTTTAATTTACTTAATTATTACCAAATCCTTTGAAAAGTTTATAAAATAAAAATAACTATACTATACAGTAAAAGATATTATGATTCTGCTCCTTTCCCCTCCATCCTCAAAAAAGAAAAGAAAAGAAAAGAAAAGAAATACCAAACCAAGAAACATAGTCATTTAAAAATACTTATAAAAACTATTCTCTCTCCACGGGGGAAGACTTTCACAATAATTGAAGATGATAGTAACTATTAATAAATCAAACCAAAGGTATGTCCACAGCAAAAGGAGAATCACAATTATCAGTGTCAGTGAAATGAAAGACAGGTACAAAGCCATACATAAGGTACTGATCCTTATCCTGGGATGCTTTCCTTTTAATGGCTTGCCCTAGGTCACACAGGGAGTCTGTGGCAAAGTGGGGAATTGGAACCCAAAGTCGTTCCTAATCACTGGACCATCTTTCTTATACAGACCCTTATGCCCTCACCGCATGCCACTGACTTAGTGTCTTCCCTTTGTGGGACTGGGGTCTAGTTCTACCTGATCGTGCCATTAAGAAAAAGAAAAATGTATAAAGGTTTGGCAGCAACAATAAGATCATCTGAGCACAAGGTTTCTCCAAGTGTTCACTTTCTTAACCCTGGGGATGGAACACCTCCTGTAAACTCTCAAAACAGGGGCACACTTACCACTGTTGGTTTTCCCACTCCTCTAAGTTGTATTCCTGATCAAGTAAACATATCAAAACTTTTCTCCTTCCTGGCTGCTTGAACAACTGCTATTATTCACTGAGCATTTGACATGTTAGGAGCCAGTTTTGCTGCAAGCATTTTATTAGAATTTCTTTAGAAACACAGGATTCCTCCTTCATTCTTTCCTAGCACCTTCATTTCACTCACGTTTTCCCATTCCCTTCAGAAAAATCAGTGTGATAATTTACATATCAAACAATATAGAACAGAAACTACAGAATGGGAAAAAAAAAAAAAACACAAAAAATCTTTAGTCGAAACAGGCAAAACCTGCTGTGTCTTATTAGTTTTCTACAGGACACAGTGCCTTGGATATCCATTTTTCAAAGCCGCAATGTTGCAGTGCTCTTTTATTTATTCTTTTTTCCAATAAAATGCTTTCAGATATCTGACCCATAAATGTTGCATTCACTGTGTATTCATGCAAAAATCATGTCAATTACTGTAATGCTGCAGCAACAAGCCATGGTTCCCAGTTGTCTCAGAGACCTTTTCGATCCTCAGTCATGATTACAAAAATAGTCTTTCTTCCTGCAGATCTACCCTTTATTAGCAATCACAAACCTTTCAAGTTTCTTTAATTGAATAAAGATATTTCAATACACGTTTATTTATTTGAATTTCACCATAGTCATTATTGCCATTGTTCTATACAGGATTAATTCCTCTAAAGCATCTGCCATGTATCTGCCCCAGAATTAATAAATATCCATTTATTTAGAAGGCTGGCTATGCTCTCGCCTTTGCTGTACTTCTGGCATTTTTCTCCTCTAGTGGCAGTGAGCTTCAGGGACAGAAATGAAAGCACACTTGACTTGACAGTGATTCTTGTGCTTCCTTGAATTATAAGGAAGCAAAGTGAATGGCATACTGGGGACTGAATGCCATGCTGTGGGCTTGTTTTGCATACACTGTTAATGGGTTTGGAAAACTAAGGTAGTATATAACAAAATTGGAGCAGAGATGGTCTACCAATACCAGGTATATGGAAGAAAAATGGTTATCCTTCATTCTAATTTATTTAATATTTCCTGAATCTGCAGCTTAGTAAAGAGGAAAATACTGAATGTAGTACATAAAAAAAATGTATTGATGAATATGTCACCACATTTCAGGATCGTGTGGGGGAGCACATAAGTATGTAGCTCAATGGAACCGATGGTAATCTACATTAATGAGACTTTTCTGTGCTGGGATGTGTTCTCCATGCAGAAAATTCTGAATAAGAGTTTTACAAAACAGAAATACAGATTCTGGCTTACTTTACACTCAAATTATGTTGATAAATTACATTAGTCAGAAGTGTGCAAAAACCACACCCCTGACTGACATAGCTATGCCAGCAAAACCCCTAGTGTAGATACACCTATGTTGATGGAAGAGGGCTTCTGGCAATGTAGCTAGCATCTTTTGGGGAGCTGGTGTTCTTATGTTGACAGAAAAACTCCTGTTTGTGTAGGCTGTGCCCACACTAGGGGACCATACTGGCTTACCTATGCCAACATACCCTCTGAAATTGATCTTTTTATGTATATTTACTGTAGTATAGAGATGTGTCGGGTTGAACCCCCTGTCCTGGGGTGCCACCTGATGTGCTGGGGTCCCACTGAGCCCACCCTTTCCACCAGCCTGGATGTGCTAGAGAAGGCTTGAGAGCCTAGCACAGCAAGAACAGGGTGAGGAAATCCAGGCTGGTGGAAAGGGCGGGCTCAGTGGGACCCCAGCACATCAGGTGGCACCCTAGGAGGGGGGGTCAACCCGTCACAAGAGAGACCCCAACCTAAATCAGGGTTGAATGGGCTAGGTGCTGTACAAACATAGTGCTTTCATTTTTTGTAGCTTGAGCTATATTTTGCTGAGGCAGTGTATTATTTCAAATGTTCTTGCTACCTTTTCTATTTGCTGTAAACACTATCTACTCCCCTGATTTTGCTCACTTTCTCCTCCCCCCTCAAAAGTGAAGAGTTCCCTATTTTCTTATCTCCTTTTTCTACGCTTTTTGTTACCCATTGGATGCTCATTTATGCTTCTGTTATGATGACATTTATTTGCCAATAATGCTGAGACCAATTTTTACAACTGTAGAAATCTACAAATTTAAATTGTATGTTGCAGTATAGTGCATATTTGCTGCCTTTTTTAGAAAAAAGAGAAAGCAGAGGATATATAGGTATTTAACTGCAGTTTTCTATTTCAAAATAATAATTCACTTTTCATTAGTAGATCTCAAAACACATTACAAAGGAGGTCAGTATCATTATCCCCATTTTACAGACAGGGAATCTGAAGCACAGAGAGGGGAAGAGACAAAAAAGTTAATGGGGATTAAAATAAAAACTTGATATAAGCTATGTGAAGCAACCTACAAGTCATGCCGTTAGATTAAATTTAGTCAGTGAAAGTGGGAGAAATCTTTATATTAGAGGTACGTCAGTATTCAGATTAGGGCTGTCTATTAATTCCAATTAACTGCCGCGATTAACAAAAAAAAAATTAATCGTGATTTAAAAAATGAATTGTGATTAATCACAGTTTTAATCATACTGTTAAACAATAGAATCCCAATTGAAATATATTAAATATTTTGGATGTTTTCTACATTTTCAAATATACATATTTCAATTACAATACAAAATACAAAGTGTACAGTGCTCACTTTATATTCTTATTTTTGATTTCAAGTATTTGCACTGTAAAAATGACAAAACAAATAGTATTTTTCAATTCACCTCATACAAGTACTGTAGTGCAATCTCTTTATCGCGAACATGCAATTTACAAACAGATTTTTTTGTTACATAACTGCACTCAAAAATAAAATAGTGTAAAACTTTAGAGCCTTCCAGTCCACTCAGTCCTACTTCTTGTTCGGCCAACCGCTAAGACAAACAAGTTTGTTTATATTTACGGGAGATAATGCTGCCCGCTTCTTATTTACAATGTCACCTGAAAGTGAGAACAGGCATTTGCATCGCACATATGTAGCAGGCATTGCAAGGTATTTACATGCCAGATGTGCTAAACATTCGTATGCCCCTTCATGCTTCAGCCATCATTCCAGAGGACATGCTTCCATGCTGATGATGCTCATTAAAAAAATAAATGTGTTAAATAAATTTATGACTGAATTACTTGGGGGTGAATTGTATGTCTCATGCTTTGTTTTGCCCTCATTCTGCCATGTATTTCACGTTACAGCAGTCTCAGATGATGACCCAGCACATGTTGTTCATTTTAAGAACATTTTCACTGCAGATTTGACAAAACACAAAGAAGGTACCAATGTGAGATTTTTAAAGATAGATAGAGCACTTGACACAAGGCTTAAGAATCTGAAATGCCTTCCAAAATCTGAGAGGGATGAGGGGTGGAACACGCTTTCAGATGTCTTAGAAGAGCAACACTCCAATGCAGAAACTATAGAACCCAAACCATCAAAAAAGAAAAGCAATCTTCTGCTGATGGCATCTGACTCAGATGATGAAAATGAACATGAATTGGTCCACACTGCTTTAAATCTTATCAAGCAGAACCTGTTATCAGCGTGGAAGCATGTCCTCCAGAATGGTGGTTGAAGCATGAAGGGACATGTGAATCTTTAGCGCATCTGGCACGTAAATATCTTGCGACGCCGGCTATGACAGTGCCATGTGAATGCCTGTTCTCACTTTCAGGTGACATTGTAAACAAGAAGTGGGCAGCATTATCTCCTACAAATGTAAACAAACTTGTTTGTCTGAGTGACTGGCTGAACAATAAGTAGGACACGGTGGTCTTGTAGGCTCTAAAGTTTTACATTGTTTTATTTTTGAATGTAGGTTTTTGTACATAATTCTACATTTGTACATTCAACTTTCATTATAAAGAGATTGCACTACAATACTTGTAATTGGGGAAATACTATTTCTTTTGTTTTTTTACAGTGCAAATATTTGTAATCAAAATAAATATAAAGTGAGCATTGTACACGTTGTATTATGTGTTGTAATTAAAATCAATATATTTGAAAATGTAAAAAACATCCAAAATATTTAAATAAATGGTATTCTATTGTTAAATACCACAATTAATTGTAATTAATTTGTTTTATCGCTTGATAGCCCTAATTCAGATAAACATTAAAAGAGGAAAGGCATAAAACAATATGAAAGAAACACCTAAATTATCAGAAAGAAATTTAAACTTGTTGTGTAACAGGAAGAAATGTGTTGTACCATACAGTATTTACTTCAGAATAAAGCGGTCATCGACACTGGTGTATTAACTGAATTTGGTCATTGTCACATCAAAAGATAGGTGCTTACATCAAACGGATATTTCCCCATAGAAGGGCTTTATGCCTGGACCCTAGTTTTATCAGATGGAAGAATCCCTGATAGTCTGATAATTGGGACAGAGACATGGTTACATGATGTCACCATATGGTTACTTTTTCCATACTTTATAACACAAGCATTGTACTCCCCTAGCAGGGCTACTTATAGTATTTATTATCTTTAGTACCTAAATGCTCCAATGAGAAAATGGGACCCCACTGTAATTAATGCTGTACAAATAGTGTAACTGTTCGTACCGAAAAGTCTTACAATAGAATGATCTTGTCATTAACATAGTTCTGTATGATTCTAACAAAACTCACAGGAGTTGTGTTGTTGAGTGGAACTACTTACACGGGGAAAAGAGAGCACATGCATAAGATTCTGCAGAAGGGCTCAAATGCCCCTAGATTTCTTTTATTACAACTCTCTTTTATTTTGTATATTCTTCTTATATTTTTTTTTCTAGAGGATACCAAGATATTTTACTTCAGTTCAAGATAAGTGAGATCAGTTGAGGAATGAAGTTGGAGAGTAACTATTACTGGGAAATCTGAAAGAGAGAGAGATAGAGAGAGAGAGAACCTGAACTTTGATTTAGAGACAGATAAATAAGGAATGAGGTAAGGGTCAGGCTGAGCACAGAGTAATGCTGAAATTCCCCTCCTCAAAAACTACTGTTAGAAAGCTGATACGTACCAGTGTGACACTGTTAGACACAAATGACTTGAAGAATGCCAGGTTCAATTGCAGTTCTTCATATTAAAAAAAAAAAGCAAATCTCTTTCACAACATAAGGAATATAAAGCAAACAAAGAATAGACTCAGGATTCTAGGTACATGCTTTGGAAATGTAGAAAGATGGCAAAGTTTTCATAAGAAGTTCAGCATGTCCAAGATTTGCTGAGTGGCTTTGGTTTAGTTATGCAAAATAATGTATAAGTTATATGAAGCAGAGCTCAACAAAAGCTCATGGAAGCTGATTCATCAATAGCAAGTATATGCATAATTAGACATTGGAGAAAAGAATATATACCAGACCCGTGCAGAAAAAAGTAATCATTTTATGGAGGAAGTTGATATTTCAAAATTTGACCTCGTTGTGATTTGTAACTAAACCAGATTTCAAAATCTCCAAATCACTCATGAACCAGAAATCCCAAGTGTCAGCCAGCTCTAATGGGAAAAAAGGAGAAACTTTCCCAAGTATCGTCAACAATCAAATTATGTTTCAGTATCGAGAGACGCTGTGGTTGCCACTTTACTCATTCAACACACCCTTGCCATCCACAATGCTGCTTTCATTGCTTGAGCATAAGGATGTTGATGACACTCACTGCCCAAAAGAATGGCATGATTAGATAGATTGGTGAGAGAGGTGTCCAGGCCACCCCACTACACAACTGCTGGTACCTAGAAGCTGGGATTGAGGGGCGCATGCATACTTAATGTTATAAAGTATACAATAAGTAAAGTTTAAAAGTATTCTTTGTAGTGTTGCTGAAAGCATTATGCCCATCTCTGTAGCCTCTTGAGCACAATGCCTCAAGGCACTGCTGGTTACCAGGAATTTCCTTCTTCACCTAGCACAGCTCACTCCCCAAGGGTAGGCCAACTACCTTTCCCTTTCCCTTGACAGCTGCTTCCCCAGCTCCTTGATAACACAACTAATGTAGGAAAGAACAACTGAATTTCAAGTCTACTAATTGGTGTGTGTTAACATACCAAAAGAGCTATCCCCGGTAGGGTGGGAATCAAGTAAATCCACTCTGAAAATCTGAAAAATTGATTTTGAGGTGAAAGAAAAGCTATATAACTAGAGACGCAATACTACAGTGTACATTACTGGACAATTCCTAACTTTAGGGGGAGTCAGAGATATCTGTCTAAGCCTGATGAGGTCAGCTTTCCCCCCCCAGTGAACATTCCTTTCCTAGTTCTGGGCTTTAAATCAGCAAAATTGCAATGAGAATTGGCCTGTTGCTTCTCACGGGAGAATTTATAAAGTGCCAGGAGTTTACCATGGCTCTCTACATTTTTTTTCCTTTTCTTTAAACAGACAGCTTTCAAGTGGTTATTGTTCCAGCACTTTGATATCTGCTGTCTCTAGGCTGAAGAAAACATATTATGGATAAATTTGGTTGTTGCTGCTGGTGAGTGAGCATAGGATTTGGAATAAGCTTTGTTCTCTTAGAAAGGATCACAAACTGCGTGTGACTGAGCACTTTCCTTGTTTCATTTTTGAAGATTTTTTTTTATAAATAATTTAACATGGCACTTGAGAATATTCAAATTAGCTATAGAACAGCTTTTCATTTTTTCTAAATAGCTTATTGTTTTTGCTTTTCCTTATAGCATTGCTTTACTATGGAAACCTTTTCCTTAGCATTCCCTTTGAGTCCCAAGTTGTCTTAAAGCAATCATTATAAATATAAAGTAGTCTGCTTAGTTATTGGGATAAGGAAAACTATTCAGTATAATTGGGTAATTCATGTTCAGAGGCCTGCTACATAATTCCACTGGGAAAGTCCTTATTTTGAATAACAAAGAAAAATCCTCATCTTTAAATCTTACATTTGCTTTATTAAAAAAAAATACTTTATAAGAAGGAAAAAGAAAATAGTGGTGCCTATCCTATCATGCTAGGCATCTTTAACATTATTTAAATATACAATTATTATAATTTCTTAATTACTACTACAGCTTCAACATTCCTACATGAACCCTAACCAGTAATAACCATGCAAAATAAAGACTGAAATAATCCCTCCTCTCCCAGCATTAAATACCCACAGCATTCCCTTTCCCCCTACCCTCCTTTCCCCAGAAGCATGGGAGAAGGGCTATAAATCATACCTGGGGCAGAAATCCACCACCAGAGGTTAAGAAACTCTCCCTTCTAGTTTCAGAGTAGCAGCCGTGTTAGTCTGTATCCGCAAATAGAACATGAGTACTTGTGGCACCTTAGAGACTAACAAATTTATTAGAGCATAAGCTTTCATGGACTACAGCCCACTTCTTCGGATGCATATAGAGTGGAACATATATTGAGGAGATATATATACACACATACAGAGAGCATGAACAGGTGGGAGTTGTCTTACCAACTCTGAGAGGCCAATTAAGTAAGAGAAAAAATGTTTTTGGAAGTGATAATCAAGCTAGCCCAGTACAGACACGTTGATAAGAAGTGTGAGAATACTTACAACGGGAGATAGATTCAATGTTTGTAATGGCTCAGCCATTCCCACTCCTTATTCAATTCTGAGTTGATTGTATCTAGTTTGCATATCAATTCCAGCTCAGCAGTCTCTCGTTGGAGTCTGTTTTTGAAGTTTTTCTGTTGTAAGATAGCCACCCGCAGGTCTGTCATTGAATGGCCAGACAGGTTAAAGTGTTCTCCCACAGGTTTTTGAGTATTATGATTCCTGATGTCAGATTTGTGTCCATTAATTCTTTTGCGTAGAGACTGTCCAGTTTGGCCAATGTACATGGCAGAGGGGCATTGCTGGCACATGATGGCATATATCACATTGGTAGATGTGCAGGTGAACGAGCCCCTGATGGTATGGCTGATGTGATTAGGTCCTATGATGATGTCACTTGAATAGATATATGGACAGAGTTGGCATCGGGCTTTGTTACAAGGATAGGTTCCTGGGTCAGTGGTTTTGTTTAGTGATGTGTGGTTGTTGGTGAGTATTTGCTTTAGGTTGGGGGGTTGTCTGTAAGCGAGGACAGGTCTGTCTCCCAAATCTCCCAGATCTGTGAGCGTAAAGGATCATCTTTCAGGAAGGTGTTGTTGATTCTCTGTTGCAGTGTGCTCCCTTGTGCTGTGATATGGCAATTCAAGAACTCTGCTTCCCTGTCCTCCTTGGGACTTCAGTAGTGTGTTATGGTGGTGACTTGGACTTCTGGCCAGAGTGCACTATAATTCTGCCCCTTCTGGGGAATCAATGTCCCAAACAAGTAATGTCTGACAAAATAATGGAAGTCAACACAATGTCTTCTGCCCCTCCTGGGCTCCTCTTAAGCCTCACTCTTCTTCCAGAACAATGGCTCTGCCTGGAGTGCCTCACTAAAATTCAGACAGAAATACAAACTCAGCAACTTCCACCCAGCCTGGACATGAGCTTTCAGTCCACCTTAGGTTCTCCCCAGTTCTCCACTATTGTACAGAATGCTGACCCACAGGGATGCCTCCTTGGAGTCTTGCTCTATTTTCAAGGCCCACCACAGGAACTCTCTCTATTCCTATAGCTTTCCCTATGGTTCTGTCTCCACCTGGTTCCTGACAGGCCCTACCCACAGAGTAAACTCCAGACCACCTGTCTCTTGGGGTGGGTGTGGGGTCATTGTCATAGTTGTAGTCTTCTACTCCATTTGCTCCTCCCACAGTGTACTGAACACCTTCCTTTTAAGTGCTTCCTGAACCTGACACATCCTTTGGGTGTAACACAAGTGGGGTTAAATAGAGTTTTCAGGCTCTAGTTAACCCCTCCTCAGCTGATGTGGAGTTTGTATAGCCCATCACCGCAATCTCATCTACAATTTTCTACCTAAAGTTTTTTTAACCTTCCTTTAAACATTTGGTACTGGCCATGATCAGAGACCACATATTGGACTAGATGGACCACTGGTCTCATCCAGTATAGCAATTCCAATATTTGATTGCCCTAAAATTTAACAAATCTACTTCATACTGAGAGTGTGCAGGGGTGGGAGTAAGTTTCACAGCTTAAAGAAACTCACAGAGAACACCCTATTTGCCAGCAGCTTTGTCTCTTATATCAAGTGACTCCAGCTTACGTGTACTTACTGATTGCAACTGCAGCAGTATGGCTTAGGAGAGAGGTGGACTCTCAGATGAGTAGGTCATAGGCTGATTTGGATCTATAGGTCAATACCACCTACCTTAAATTCTATCTGGAAAACAAGAGGCAACCAGTGCAGATGAAGCAGGACTAGTGTGAGATGCTCCTGTTGAGATAAATTGTTTAATACAAGGGCAGCAGAACTCTTCACGGGCTTCACTTTTCATAGAGTGGCAGTGACTTGGACCAATCATGCCTTGTCCTGATAGAGTGCTACAGGCACTCTCCATTCCAAGAATCATGCCATCTTTAACATGCTAGCAGGGCCGGCTCTAGGCACCAGCAAAACAAGCAGGTGCTTGGGGCAGCACATTTACAGGGGGCGGCATTTGGGCCATCCTTTTTTTTTTTTTACTCACTTCCTCCCCTCTCACAACCCTGCAGATTTGTTTTTGTTAACACCTTTGGCTCTTATATTCCATCTAAATTAATACAATGTGACTTGGAAGCACAAGTCCCATTGACTGTTACTTTGGTGCTTCTGAAAAATATCTACCTTTGATGAATAATATTCAACCAGCTCTAGAGGAAAATTCTCAGAAGCATCTAAGTCCCATNAAAAGTAGGATAAAATTGAGCAAAAAATGCTTCCCAGTGGTTTTTAGAACTAGAATTGCTATTTTCAACAACCATTGCCTTTTGTTTTTTTAAGTTTTATTTGTTTAAAAGAAAGACAGTGATATTGCATTGGCAAATTACCCATAGAAAGAAAGAGTGGAACAGAAGAATAATAAAGGCACCTCAACTTTTCCTCATTTTTGTAGGACAGTCTTATAATATGCATCCAGATATCCTTCAATCACACAAGCTGAAAATTGTTCCACTTTACTGCAGTTCTGTAACTGTATGGGAACCAATCCTGTCTGTGTTCTGTGCACATCCAAAATTCCTGCTGAATGACCCGCCCTGGGAACAAGTTACCAGTGACCCAGAGCTGGGACAGCAGGAGGGTGCAGGTTGGGGGGAGAGCCCAGGGCTGGGGCGTCAGGGGGGCGGGGGGAGGGCACTGGTTGGTGGGAAAGGAGGGAGCCCAGCGCTGGGGCAGCAGGGGAGGGGGGGGGGGGGGGCCCAGGGCGGGGGGGGGGGGCAGCCAAATGTTTTTTTTTGCTTGGGGCAGCAAAAAACCTAGAGCTGGCCCTGCATGCTAGTCCAAAGAATGTCCTTTGAAACACAAACAGTTGGCAGAATGGCAGATTACATAGCGTTTAAATGCTTTCAAGCATTGACTTCATTTTATTTCTCTATTTTTTAAACATTGTTTAAGGACATTCAGTCAGGAATGACATGGATGATAAAGCTTTACCAATAAATTCTAACCATTACACAAATAAAGAAACTGACAAGTACCCAATATGGGCCAGATTGTGATACCTCTACTCACATTGAGTGATTCCTTATTCTGAAGTTCCACTCTCTTCAGTAGGAGTACTCATGCAGTATGGGACTAGCAAAGACACAGGGATATGGCCTCAAGTCCTACACTGACATTCCCACAATTCCCTGTACCTTTACTTTGCAGCCCTTCTGTCTACTCTCTTTCCACTTGCTCTCTATGCACCAGAAACCCGCTTTTGGTTCATATATCCTTGCTTGGCATTTAACCCTTCATTTTCCATATGGCCTGTTCTAGTTTCTGAGCTCACTTCAGCCATATTGTCTAGGAGATGGCCACCCCTCTGCATGTTGCTAGATGGCCAGGTTCTAGTTAACCTTGGTGTAAGTACCCTGGGACCATGATCTTTAGTAGGACCTCCAGAAATATTCACCTCTCTGAGACTATCTTGAAGAGGTTCATGGACCTGGGCAGTGCAGTGCAAGGAGTATATCATGCACTTAAAGAGCTGTACCACAAGTCCAAGGATGAAAAACCATAGCAGTGTGCCCTGTACATGTCTATGCTATGAGGAGCTTTACTGGGTGCATGCCAACACCTCAAGCACAGAACCCACCATCTCCCATAAGAGAGGATGTTATTTTCAGATCAGAGGAAGGGAGGTGAGGGTGGCAGCAACTGAGACAATGGCGAATTCACAATCCCAGGACCAGATCATGGTGCTGGAAACCTGGAGCAACCCTTGCAGCTGGCTGAGCTAGCGGACAGCCTAGCACCATTTTCCAAGGACTTGTATGGGGATGGACCTGGGGAACAGCATGGAGAGGAAGCAGCATGGGGCCAAGGGATGCATCTGCAGCCCAGTAAGTGCCATCCACCTGGTTTTTGTTATGTGTGAATTTTTAGTATTAAGAGAGAGGGATTTCTGGGTTATGACCAATAAAATTATTGTTATGGCAGATGTTGCATGCAATGGGTGCTTTTAGTTTTGGTTGAGAGTGGAAGCCATGGCATTTCCATAGTCTCTTTTACTCCTTCTCTTCTCCTCGCACACAACCATGTGTGATCCAGGATGGATGGTGAATGGAGGAAAATGATATTAAACATACTACTAGTAACTCTTTCAAACGACTTTTGCAATTTTGGCTCAGTGAACAGTTACACGTTTCCAGGCCAACCAGGCATGAGTGCATATCTTTGCAAATATTGCTCTTTAATAACTTGGTCACACTGATGAAATGATATAGATCCATGCCTTGACTAGCAAATTATTGTCCCGGAAATCATGACTTATGATCCGCTTGAGATTCAGAGGGTAGTGAGGTCCTTTCTGACCTTCATTGCCTGTCCTTTGTGATCTGTTCATTCACGGGACACTTCTGGGCTACGGCAGGGGAAAGGGGGGATGTAATCCACTCTGCCACTGGCAAGCCTCTATATCTTCATCCAGCAATTTGTTAATTTTCATCCCAACTTTCTTCCTCTCCTGGCAGGTTATGCTTGAAAATGTTTGATGCAGCAGGAACTCTAGTCGACTGATCAGATTCCTGGGAAGTCCAAACTTCTTAGGACCATCAGAGTAACTTACTAACCCTCTCCACTCACCCCTGATCTGAGTCACAAGATGTTCAGTCACTAGATGCCTAAATATCTCCTTTGCACAGATATACGGAAACCCACCACCAGCATGAAAAGCTAATTCTTTCTTCCATTTTGGTAGTTCCAAAATATTTATATCTTCCAGAGCTTCCCTGGCTTGAAACAAAGGGTATATTCTACACTAGAGCTGAAAAATGTAAATTCCAGCTCGAGGAAACTAGTGCTGATTGAGCTAGCATGCTAAAAATAGAGGTGTAGACATGGTGGCATGTGCCGTAGGAGGGGCTAGATGCCGCACGTACAGTCTCGTCCAAGACCATAGATACATGGTCAGGGGCTGCTAGCACTGTGGTTACACCTCTATTTTGAGTGTGCTAGCTCAGTCATAGTTAAAACAAATACTGGTAACTTTGCTCTTGGTAAGACTTCACCCCACCCTCGCTCAGCCAGGCCAATTACAAAAAATGAAATAAAATTAGTATATTACTCTTACCATAATGTGTATGTGGGCTTCCAATTTTAAATTCATAAAGGAGAATTATAAGCTTTTAAAAAAATTATAAAAGTTGCAAACTGTGGCCTTGTGTCCACAAAGAACATATAGCGATAGACTCAAGGAGCTTGATCCGGTTATCTTAACAAAGAGAAGATTAAGGGGTGACTTGATTATAGTCTACAAGTAATCACGGGGAACACATATTTAATAATGGGCTCTTCAATCGAGCAGAAAAGGATATAATATGATCCAATAGCTGGAAGCTGAAGCTAGACAACTTCAGACTGGAAATAAGGCATCAATTTTTAACAGTGACAGTAATTAATCATTTGAATGATTTACCAAGGAGTGTGGTGGATTCTTCGTCACTGACAATTTTAAAATCAAAATTGGTTGTTTTTCTAAAATTCTCTAGGAATTTTGGGGGGCACTTTTCACGGCCTGTGCTATACAGGAAGTCAGACCAGATGACCATAATGGTCTCTTCGGGCCTTAGAATGTATGAATCTGTGAACCTATACTCCCCTCTGCAATACCATGTCCTGCCACCAGTGCTTGCACGGGAAAACTCTGGAGTTGGCTGGGCGAATGGACAATTCCATAAACTGGAGTGGGCAGAAGTTCTCAGTGCTCTCCACTCCCATACCACCCACACGCCTTGTGCAGTCATGTGCAACATGGGCAAAACATTTTGTCAAGGGGAAGGAGATCAGGAGGAGCAATATGAACACAGGAGGAGCAATATGGACACCTGCTATAATACCATTTAGATTGACCTTTGAAGCTTTTAGGTACTTCACTGTTCTGCACTGTTTTTCAATGTTTTGCACACACATAAGTGCACTTTATATCACTCCACACACTTGCTGTTTTTTATTTGTGAACAACCAGCTGGTATGCTTGTAATGCTTTTATTACATGTTCTTCTCTTTCGACCCCACCCCCAACCCCTGCTTTGTTTTGTTTTGTTAATGTAGTTGTACCAACAGGCTGCTATGTGGTGTGAATTACCAGGGACTGTTTAAAGACAAGAGCTGTTGGTTCCATAACAGTCCTACAACCCCAGAGGAGACAGCATTTAAATGACAGCCTTCATTTTAAGAGTCTTTGACAATATCAAACTGTTCACTATATTTAATTTGCTGTGAAAAGGTGAGGAACAGGATTGGTGCAGAGAACTGCAAGATCAGTAAATTTGTCTTAGAAGTCCAGGAGAATATAGGAGAGACCCTGAGATGAAGACAGGAGAATGTGGGAATGGGCTGGAGAACACTAGAATGGAGCAAAATTGGTAGCGAGGAAGTCTGGTTCAAGACACTCAACAGGCCTGTTTTGGGAATGGGGGAAGGCAGAGCAAGCACCTTGGGGGCCATACTGGAGACTCTCCAAAGAGTAAACCAAAGCTGGATCTGAACCAATTGTTTACAAGTCTGAATCTGAATGTGCTGAACCTGTGCTTGCCTATATTAATTAATGCCTAGATTGTCATTCAGGGTACCATGGGGCATCTTGATAAGTTTGTTAATGAGAACAGGAAACTGGAAGCATATTGCTTAAATCCTTCTTCATAGATCTTGTCATACATATGGCTGCCTGAGAGAAATTTGACATTTTGGCAATGTTTCCTTGGAATATTTATAACCAGACATAGCAGATCTGACAGCTGCTCGCTTATTGATACAATAGATACAACTTTAAAAAAAAGAAGAAGAAAAGAAAAAGAAAAAAAATCAGAAAATATTCAGCTACAGAAGGTTTTCCAATTACTTTTGACATTTTGTTTTAGTGTATATCCTGTAATGTAGTCTTGGTTGTGTCAAACATTCATCTACAAAAAATGTAACTGCACAAGACAGAAAAAAACAAACACTTGGCATTCAACCACAATTAGACTTTTTCCAGTAATAAACCCAGGAAATGTAACATCACATTTAAAATATTACTTTAATAATGGACATTTCTTGGGTTTTTCTGTTTAAAAAAGTGACTAACTAGTGTTCATAAAATATATAAATTGGAATAAATTGTTTGAATATGCCCTTAATGAAATATTGCCACCTTGTGACATTTTTGATAAAGGTTAAGAACCAAATTTTGAAAATTAGGCACACAAGCTGTGCCTGTAATAGATGAAAGCATGTGGGCAAACAAGTAATTGCACGTGCAAAATACAGTTTGTATGTGCAATTACATGCAAAAATGATACTTTGCATATATAATTATCTGTTTGTAACTTTGTAAGCATATCTGTTAGTCAGAACTTTGATTCTTAATTTTTTAAACTTGATCCTGAATTGCAAAGTCCCTCATTACTACTTTAGGGTTGCCAACACTTGAAATTTTGTCGTAGGTCACATGAAATCTTAAATCCCGGTTCTTGGAGCCATGTGATTATATTAGAATTTCAGCTTTCACTGTTTTTCAAAAGTAAGATTTTAGTCCTCATGTTTGCAGAGGAAAGCTTGAAAATGTGGCCCAAATCCATGCTAGTTTCAGAAAACAGAAGGCAAACAACTCTCCTTCTGTCTCTTTATATCTGGGATTGTCAGGAATCAGGGCCTGCAGCAAAGCCAATCTCTGGGCAACCGAACGGGCACAGCTGGCCTCTATAGGCTGACTGATTGGCTACATCACTTGATTGGTGGGAAGAGTCTGAAGCCCAACAGCAGCGGGACAGCTGTGATAGCTTCTATGTGCCTGCTTATTCCCAGCCCTGCTCCTGCCCTGCCTCACTCCAGGTAACCTGGCTCTGACACCTGGTTCCGGTTCCTGACCTCTGACTCTGGCTCAGCCCCTTGGTTCTGGCCTCTGATGCCAATTCTTACCCTGTGCTTCTATTCCTGGTTACCAGCTGGCTGCAACCGCTAGGCCTGACCACTGATATCCTGATTACATGACAGGGAACCTATAAAAAAGCCAGCAGCACAGCTCTGAGCAACACCAAGTGCCTTGCAGCTGGGCTCTGAGATCCCTATATCAATTCAGTAGTGAGCTGTATTCATTTGATCTAATCCCATTTTAAAATGTACTAGATATAGTGATCAATGATCTCTTAATACATGGGAACAGGGTCCACACGAACAGTTGGTCTGCAACAGGCTAGAGTGGGGCAGATGCACACCCCAACTTGGTGCAAACTAAATGTTATGTAGACAGACCTTACTTAAAGCATGTGGTTAGGGAAACATTTCAATTGAATGTAGTATCCTGAATAGTAATTACTGAACAAAACAAATACAAAAGAAATGCAAATGATAATGTTTTGTTTAGATTTGAAGTTGGCTAGCAGTTTTAAAAAAACCTAAATCTTGAGGGATGTCTATTGTGGTTCTTTTGAACAGTGTCTTTTCAGTCCACAGGATTTATGGTTTATTACAACAATCTACAACCCACTAATAACGTTCCCCCAGCTGCTTTGCCCCCTCTCCTTTCCTCTTTCTGACTGAAGGGGTGTTAACGAGACACCCCACCTTGAATGGGTCCCTTGAAATATGTATTAACTACTTATGCTAAACAATCTGTTCCACCTTGTATTCAGCTGACTATGTCTACACTACAGCAGTTACAGTGGCTACTCTGCCACTGTAGCACTTCTGATGAAGACTCTCTAAGCCAATGGGAGATCACTCTCCCATCAGCTTAGTAACTCCTGGCTCTGCGAGAGGCAGTAGCTATGTTGGTGGGAGAAGCTCTTCCACCAACATAGCACTGTCCATACCAGTGCTTAAGTCAGTATAACTTGTCACTCAAGGGTGTGGATTATTCACACCCCTGAGCAATGTAAATTATACCCAATTAATTTGTAGTGTAAACATAGCATCAGTACATTTCCCAGACCTGAAGAAGAGCTCTGTGTAGCTCAAAAGCTTGTCTGTCTCACCGAAAGAAGTTGGTCCAATAAAAGATATTACCTCACCCACCTTGTCTCTTTAATAACAAGTGGTCTTTCTATTTCTGTAATTCTGCTTCTGGTCCCAAATGAAGAGGCAAATGTTTACAAACAGTAAAATAGAGAATAAAGGAATTATCCAACTATTCAAACTTCAAAACAGTTGTAATTTGATTTGTGGGTAAAGATTCAGGTTTTGAATTTTTATCTACATACATTCATGCACTTCTTCGTAATGGTTTTGAGTGGACTGGTGAATTAATGACCTATGTTGCACTGTAGTGGCTGGAACTTAAGGAGCCTGTTACTAGTAAAAACTGCAGATTTCATTTATCTCCAGGATTAGGGACAAGTGTTTTAGGAGCTTAAGGATGTTCTGGTTCCCCAGGTGTCTGTGTTTTACATAGAAAATGCCTCTTCTATATAATACATTGATTTATATAGCATAGGTTATTTTATTATAGTGGTCAGTCAACTAACTAAGGCTGCAACCCTGAAAGGTATTAAGCACCAGGGATGATTTTGAGTAGCCTCAGCTCCCACTCATGCAAATGGGCGGTAAGGGCTCCCAGCGCCTTGCAGGACTGAGGCCTTGGTGGTCAAGATTTTCAGATGTGGGTGCCTAATGGAAAGCACCTAAATCCACACTTAGGCATCTGTGATGGGGTATAAACCCCACACTGGCAATGAGAGGGTTAAATGGAGCTGGAGAGCCCAATCATCCCATTTTATGGGACCTGGAGGGGAGACAGGTAAGTAAGAATTAGACCCAACTGGAAAGAACCAGACTGTGTGATCCAATAAAGGAAGGACCAGAGGGCAATAGGGAAAAAAACATTTGAGTTAAAGTGTGGACGGAGAAGTTGGAAGACAAAGAAAAGCTAACAGCATCACAAATTTTAGTCATGGGAAAATTAGTTATGGATGGAAAGTCACATGTCCAAACGCTGTCTTGGCATATTGTACAGCCTGAATTTAAAAGAAAACACTTCAACATTCATAGAAGTTAACCTGGGTTTGAAAATTATCCACATTACCCAGCAGCTGATGGCTTTGCCACACTCTAAGTCATCTGAACTCTCAGAGTGCTATTTGTCACTCTGATCATGAGCAGGAGGCATTTATTTCCTTATTCAGGCTGCAGCATGTTTTAATGGCTCTGATATACAAGACAAAATACAAAAGTGTTGATATGTTCTGTATCCTTAAGCAAACCTATTATCCATGTTGTGAAAACTGCAAGTTAGCATTTTGTGTTGTAATTATTTGAGTTGATTATGTATTATGTTTCTACTCTGAGTCATTTTCTTCCAAGGCAGTTTATGCAATTATTAGCTGAAAACAGACAAAGCAGAACTCCAGTGGCATCTGCCTTGACATAGTCTGATGCAAGTTTCCCTCTGACAATGTTGCCATAATTTACCTTATCTTATGTTTATTACAAGAGTGATAAGGTGGGTGAGGTAATATCTTTTATTGGACCAACTTCTGTTGGTGAGAGAGACAAGCTTTCAAACTGACATGTATCTGCCACATGTTGAAAATGAGTTTCTGTGACAGTAGCCTGTTTTCAGGGGTGAAAGTAACTTAAAGGACTTACCGGTACGCCGGAGTCCTGAGCAGGGCATGGCCTCAACCGGAAGAGGCGGGGCCTTTCAAGATTTCAAGGTCCTGGGCTCCGGCTGTAGCGGGGAGCCCCAGGGCCTTTAAATCACCCCGGAGCTACCAGCTGCAGAGGCGGCTGGGATCGCCAGGGCTCACGGGCAAATTAAAGGGTTTGGGGCTCCGGCTGCCGTGGAGCTCCGGGCCCTTTAAATCACCGCAGGAGCCCTGCCGCTGATACCCTGGGTGTCAGGGCTCGGACTAGGGCTGGGGTAGTGGCGGCAGGGCTCCAGCAGTGATTTAAAGGGCCCGAGGTTCCGGCAGCTGTGGGGAGCTCCGGCGGTGATTTAAAGGGCCCGGGGCTCCCCGCAGCGGCTGGAGCCCTGGGCCCTTTAAATCTCTGCCAAAGAAGCCGGTCCAATCCGGCACGACGTACTGGCTCTTGCCGGTACGCCATACTGGATTACTTTCACCTCTGCCTGTTTCTGCAGAGATACTGAGCCATATATATGAAAGCTAAGGAGGATTATGGCACCGCTCTCTTCTCAAAATTCAGAGGGAACTTTTCTTTATAGACTCAAATATTTCATGCATCTTGGACTTTGTTATAAAGAGCGAGAGTAAAAAGTAACCATTTAGTAAGTAAATGGGACACTAGAATAGTTTAAACCAAATTTTGCTGTACATTAAAATTGTTAGTTTTACAGAGGAATGGACACTAGACAGACACAAACACATGCTCTCTCTCTCTCTCTAGATAGATAGATAGATGGATATAGATATATGGCAATAATAGCCTTGTGATAAATTGCAGAGTCAAGTAATATGCTGTATTTACTATGCACTTGTGATCTATGCTTCAGTTGGGTCCTCCATCATAGCTGTACATTAAACACATTTCCAAACAACAGCACACTAAAATGAAGTAAAAAGCACATAAACTCCCATGCAGATTTCTTCTGGGAATATCCCGGTAAGTTCTCAGAGAAATATGCCACAATGAGCAACTATGTCACCCATATACCTCCTCAAAACCTATAGAGTCCCAACAGTGCAATTGTCATACGGAGTTGTCTCCACAAATGCAAGTAAGAGCAGGGGAGCTTGCCACAAAGCTCAAGTTCTCTCCTCCTTCTATGCATGTTGGGCCTTTTGTGTGACTATTGTTCTAGTCCTTAGTTTTCCTCTGTGCGACTCAGTGAGCAGAAGCATCTAGCCCCATGTAAGTATATAGTCAACAGGTATTATATACTAAATAGCTACAGTATGTGGCATTTTGTTTTCTTTTAATTTAAACAGTTGTAATAAGTGAAGTCTCAGAACAGTTTGAAGCTCATGTGGCCTGGATTTGCTAAACAAAACACGCAAACTAAGCTTAATATACTACATAGATCGGATATGAATAGCAAATTCTCACCATAAATGATGATGCAAGCAGGCTGCAGGCTCTTAAGGTGCAAGCTGCACTAATTTCAGCTTGGAATCCTCAGATGTTTCATTCACAGGCTAAAAAGCCCTTTAGCCTGGGTCCAGCACTTCCCCCAGTTCAGTCTTTGTTCCTTGGGTGTTTCCAGGAGTGTCATTGGGCGGGGAGTCAGTGAAGAACCATGATTATGTAACTCCCCTGCCTTAAATAGCTTTTGCTTATGTTGGGAACCCTTTGTCCCAAAGTTTAGTTCCCATGCCAGTCAGTGAAAAAACAAGATGGAGTCCAGCACCAGGTGACCTGGTCACATGACTTGGTAGTGTCCTAGAGCCATGAGTCAGAGGCAGTTTACAGCATTCTCAGGAAGGCTTCCTGGTGGGAGATTAGCTTCTTCTAAGGCCTATTTTTTCTCCTAATGATTCGTCAACCTGAATGGGCCCTTCCCAGCCAGCTATCTAGACTGAGGGTCTTTTGCCTAGTGGGAGTTCCCCAGGTGCAAACACATTTGTAATACAGATATATAATCAATATTCCTAACTTCAGATACAAAAATGATTCATGCATACAGATAGGATAATCATATTCAGTAAATCCTAACCTTTCCAATGACATCTCACATGACCTATCTGGCATAAAATACATTATGATTATATCATAATAATATTATAATACTCCACCTCTACCCTGATATAATGCTGTCCTCGGGAGCCAAAGAATCTTACCGCATTATAGGTGGAGCCGCGTTATATCGAACTTGCTTTGATCCACCGGAGTGCGCAGTCCGCCCCCCCAGAGTGCTGCTTTACCGCATATCTGAATTCGTGTTATATCGGGTCACGTTATATCAGGGTAGAGGTGTATTACTATGAAGAATATGGGGTGCAGTGTCACAAGGTGACTCTCTAGTAGCTGGCCCACAGACTATAAAAGTCCTACTATTAGTACCAGGGAGATCTAGCTTAAGATTGGCGAAGGTGTGTTGGATGCAAAGATCCTGGGTTCGGTCCCACATACTGCATGTGTGGGATTAGTTATTTGCAGCACATGGTTTCATTACAATAGATTCTACATAAGTATGTGAGCCAAAGGGGTGGGAGCGAGTTTAAGGCTGATGCCGTAGTGCCTGAAAGGTACTTGAATGATGGTGTCAGGCTCTGGCTCTCAGTAGTCAGGTCTAGTGGTGGAGAGGGGGTTGAAACTGATTTAGGGTCGGGACCAGGCCAAAGGTTGTGCTGAAACTTAGGTCTGGGGATAGAGTAGGGCCAGAACTGAGATCAGAGTCTGAGGACAAGCCAAATCAGTAGTGGAGCTGGATTCCAGATTCAAACCAAAGGTTGAAGCCAAGTGATCAGAGTGCAAGGGTCTGGAAGGTCAGGAGGTGAAGGTAGGCCTGGAGAAATGTCAGAGTAGGGCAAGAGCAAGACTGGATCAGGCTGGAGCAGGAATTAGCCAGGCTGGGGTAGGAACTGGATCAAGAGCAGGCTGGGCGTCTAGAGAGTCTGATACATTGCAAGGCAGCAGGAGGGTTCCTGGCCAGGTAGTGCTGTTATACAGACTGACTGGCGGGGTTAGGGAAATATCTGAGCCTTGTGGTCATCTGACCTGGACTCTGCTCAGGGATAGGCTGCTGCCACATGTCTGAAGACTGAGTCACTGCAGGCTCTGTTGGAGGAGTAAGTGTGTGCAGCTGAGTTGTTGCCGTATGCCTGAGTGATGACTCACTGCAGCTCTGTTGGAAGGACACCAATTGAAACACTGGGGGAATGGGTGGGCACAAGCCCACTCACATCTAAAGATCCCCTGGGCCCAGGACTCAAATAATCTCTGGGGACAACTAATGAAAAAACTAAGGACGAGAATGAGGGTCAAGGAGTCAAAAGCATGGATCCAGAGGGGGACACTGGGCTGAGAACCCTGGACAACACCCACTGCTCCTCATCCAGGGAGCCAGTGGATGCGGGCAGAGGAACTCTGCCTGGAGACATGACTTCAGGGAGAAGCAGAAATAGCCCCCACAGTTGCAGAGCACCTCCCCGTCCAGTTTCCTCCTCTTGGTATGGTGGATAGCCACTTTTGCCAGCACCAGGAGGAGGTTAATGGATGTCTTGCAACTTCATGGGGCCCTGGAAGGGGTGTGTGTAGATCAAGAGGTGCAGAGAAAAGTGCAGCCAGAACCTGAGGTGGAGATTTTGGAGAAGCCGGAAAAGTGGCTGCAACTGGCACACTCAATGTAAATGTATGCCAGGTCTCCCTCTCGTTGCAGAAAGGGCAGGTGTCGGGGGAGTGGTGAATCATGTCAGCTGTTGGAGGGGCAGCTGAGCGAGCAGCCATGATTTAGCTGTGAGTTTGCGTCACAGCTGGGACTATTCCTATATTGATTAAAAATTAGTCCCCTACCTCCTCTGCAGAAACTGACTAATGCTGCTGTCAAAATGGAATACCAGGCTGAAATATGCAAACAATTTCACACTCTAGCCCTTGCAGATGAAAACCTTGAACATGAGCAAATCTTCAGTTTATATGACTGTTTCCAGACTTCTATTATTGGCACCACCAGCAAACTGTTCACACAGGTTCTTCTTGAGCATGTTAGGCCCTGCATAAGGAATCTATGCTGTCCTTATCAAGCCAGCTTTGTACCCAGATTATCAACCATGGAGCACATTATTACCATTAGACAATTTATTGAAAAATCCCAAGAGTTTCAGTGGGGAAATGATGAGGTGTATATAACACCTTTATTGTTCTAAAGGCTGCCTTTAACTCTATTGATCATCGCTCCCTTTGGCTCTTCCTGCAAGCTGCTGTTATGCCTGGAAAACTCCTCAACCTTCTCATAGAAATGCACTGCCAAAGGGAGAACTGTGTCCGCTTAGGTATTAGGATGTCCATCTGCTTTGAGTACAACATTGGCATCTGTCAAGGATGCTTGTTCAACACCACTATTGACTGAATGATGGAAGCCGTCAGTAGCCACATATAGGCGGTGGTACCGCCTCATATGTTCAATGCCATTATTGACCGAATGATGGAAGCAGTCCCTAGCTGCGTCCTAGACGTGATACTGCATGACAGACGGAGAATATGTGGATGACACATCTATCTTCACATCCTCACAAACTGATCTCATTAATGCCCAAAATATATTTATGGAAGTAATTAAGCTTGATCTTCAAGTCAATTGGAAGAAGACCAAACTGATGACAGTGGCTAATGGACCTCTACTTCTACCAATTGGACAAGAAGTTGAAATCATTAGCTCTTTTGAGTATCTTTGGCTCTGTTGTCTCCAAGGAGGTATGTTGCCTGTCTGACATAAAACATCCAATCAGCAAGGCTATGGATGTTATGTATCTCCTGTGGGATGTTATGTATCTCCTGCTATCAATACCCTATATTAACTCGAACTAAGATCTGTATCTTTCAACCAGCAGTGGCTTCTGTCCTTTTGTATGGCTCTGAAACCTGGACCTTACAGAGACACAATTACACCAGCTGGATGCTTTCAACATGAAGTAGCAATGACATACTGAAGGCATATGGTGGTTTCATCATGCTATTAATGAAAAGGTCAGAAGGCATCAGATCAAATAGCCTCCAGTGTTTTGCCAAGTGACTCAATGCTGTCTTAGGTGGCTTGACCATCTGCTTCATATGCCAGGGGTCCATATCAGCCAACCAGCTTGATGGATGAAAAAGACCTCATGGATGGTCTCACACATGCTGGAGGAATGTTGTGGCTTCTGACCTTGCCAGCCTCAGCCTTAATATAGAGCAAACCTTGACATTGGCAGGGGCCTGAACTCTCTGAAAATGCGTAATCTGAAGTGTGCACTCTGTGCTCCATGAGCAGGAGAATTAATGAATGAATGAAACTCTTCTGCACACACGAGAAGGAAAATAGAAATACATCCTCACCACAGAAAGCATTACCACAGAGAACCGATTTGTGTGTTTCTTTTAAATTAAATATAGCACTACCTGTGACAGGATACTTTTTTTATTTCCCCCTTTTGCAGTAATTATTTTATTTATATTTAAATCTATGCTGAAGAGATGCTTTAGAAGCATCCAGCAAACTGGGAATTGTATACCTAGGTAAAAAAGAAAAATAACAACAGCAAAGGGAACTGTCTGTACTGAAGCCACACTTAGGTATCCTTTATTTGCATTTTCAGATGCACACCTGCTCTGCAGTTATTCTACTACTACTCAGATACCTCATTTGCATCATTTAGGGAAAGTGATGAGCTTAAAAGGCCACATAGTGATCTCAGTCCAACTAGTTTGATCCAAGTAAATTCCATAAATATGGAAAGGAGACAAGGAATGCACTTATTAAGGAAAGATTCCCTGCTTCTTTCCTTTGTAAAGGGGCAGGCTTAGACAATACACAACTAACTTTTTCATCATTGCTGACTTTTCTCTCATTTTTCTCAAATTTGAGTCAAGAAAATGATGATCTTCATATGATACTTTGGGGTGGTTGTTAGTTTGCCTTTAAAATTGAATATTCAAATCAGTGTACAGTTAAAAAAAAGAAATAACAAAGGCCTCCAAAATCTGGTAATGTGGAAACATGCTGACATTTCAGCATGTCTGCTCTGCTTCATGCATTTCCTATTGCAGATCTTCCTGTGGATTCCTTGATGGGTGCTACAGCATTTAACATTAGTAATGTTTGCACAGATTGAGTGCAATCTAACTAGGATAGCTCTAATTAGCTTCCTTCCAAGCTTCTATTCACATATAATTAAACTTCAAATCCTAAAGTGCTCCCATCATTAGTGGAATGGCTGTTGTATTGAATGTGAGCACTGCTGTTTTTAAGTGTGTGTGTGTGTGTTCTAGGTTATTTGCTGCCTCAAGTAAAAAAAATTTTGGCTGCCCCCACCCCAGCCCTGGGTTCTCCCCCCCATCCACATCCCCTGCAGTCCCAGTGCTGGGCTCCCTCCTTTCCCCCCCAGCCCTGGGCTCTCCCCCAACCAGCACCCTCCTGCAGTCCCAGCCCTGGGTCACTGGTAACTTGTTCCCAGGGCGGGTCATTCAGCAGGAATTTTGGATGTGCACAGAACACAGACAGGATTGGTTCCCATANACTTCTAACAGCCCAAGCTACTACTGAACAAAACCTAATCCTGCAAACATGTGTAACTGTATTCACATACTTATTTCAGTGAAACCACTCATATGAATAAAGTTACACAGGTGCTCTCTGCTGGATTAGGGCCCAAAATTGTTTCTGGCTGATGGCTCTTTGCTGCCCATGTGAAATCAGTTAGGTGGCCTTCATTTAGTTCCTAGTAGACAAGAGTCCACATCATCTTAAATAAGGGTAAAGTTTTCAAAACTTAGTGACCAAGTCATCTAAGTCCTATTGATTTTTAATGGGACTTAGATGCTTCTGAGAATTTTCCTCTAGAGCTGGTTGAATATTATTCATCAAAGGTAGATATTTTTCAGAAGCACCAAAGTAACAGTCAATGGGACTTGTGCTTCCAAGTCACGTTGTATTAATTTAGATGGAATATAAGAGCCAAAGGTGTTAACAAAAACAAATCACAGTCTAATATTAAACAGTGTTAAAGAAGGTCCAGAGTTTGGTGTACAGAGACATCAGCCTGCTTAGTACCACGACAAAGACCCAATTAAAAATCCTTTTAATGTTTTATTAAAGATACAGAGAAGGAAAAATAGTTAAAGCATTTGAAATGTAAAGTATTAAGTAAGGCTTTCATTTTTATATTTCTTGTTTCCTTTCCCTTTAGGTGGAAAGTATTTTTAGAAGGAAGCCTTCCATTGTCTGTCAATCTCTTAGATGGTATCAAAGAGGGTGATAACTGTCCTTTTAGGGAAGAGAAAAGAAGTTAGCTGAGATGAGCTAGCGTTGTTATTGCCATTAAAGTCCATGCCATTTCATCCCAAGTGGTATGTGGGATTCAGATGGAGTAGGTAGAGATGATGATGTCATTTGAATCCCACTCTCTGGCCCGATCTGGTTAGCACATCTCTCAGTTTTATATTGATGAATGTCCATGGTCCCAGGAATCATTGCAGTGGCAGCCATGATGGTGAAGCTTGCTTCAATAGCCTTTGTCTGTTCTTCCCTGATCTTTCATCTATTCCTTCCCCCAAAAGTCTCTTCTGTTAATGACCCAAAAAGGCCTAATATTTGACACACTAATTTTGATTAATTAATTTCTGGTTTCTTATCTTCTGTTTTACCAAGCAAGATTCCAACATAGTCTTTAAATTATATCAACATGGTTTTCTTGGACCTGTTTTCACAATTTGTATTCAAATATTATAGTTATATCCCACATTCTTCATAGAAATATGGTTATGATATGAATATGGCATAACTAAGACATACTTTATGCAAGATGGCTCATGTAAGATATAATTGGAAAGGTTATGATTTACTGAATGTGACTATCCAATTTGTATGCATGTATCATTTCTGTATCTAAAGTTAGGAATATTGACTATGTAACAATTACGACTGTGTGTGTACTTGGGTGGAACACCCACCTGACAGTCGGCAGTCCTCCTGAATGACTCATTTAAGAAGGGTAATAGAACTCTGAAGATGTTAATCTCCCACCTTCCTGAGGTACTTCCTGGGATGCTGCATTGACACTACAAGGTCAGGTGATAATGTCACCTGATGAAAAATACCCCCTTGGACACTACTGGTACTTTTCCACTGTAGGAGGATGGGGATCAAACAAAGGATTTCCATGTTAGGTAAATCCTTTTTAAGGTCTGGGGAGGAGTTGATCTGGACCAGGGGTCGGCAAACTTTGGCACGCAGCCCATCAGGGTATTCTGCTGGTGGGCCGTGAGACATTTTGTTTACATTGACCATCTGCAGGCACGGCTCCCCACAGCTCCCAGTGGCCGTGGTTTGCTGTTCCCGGCCAATGGGAGCTGCGGGAAGTGCGCAGGCCACAGGGACGTTCTGGCCGCTGCTTCCCACAGCTCCCATTGGCTGTGAATGGTGAATCGCAGCCACTGGGAGTTGCGGGAGGCTATGCCTGCAGACAGTCAACGTAACAAAATGCCTCGTGGCCTGACAGCAGAGTACCCTGATGGGTCGCATACCGAAGGTTGCCGACCCCTGATCTGGACTCTTCTTCACTGCATTCCCACCCAAGAAGAAAGACTGCTAAAAGCACCTGAAGAGACAAAGGCAAGGGCTGAATCCAGACTGAGACAGAGGAGTCTAGTCCGTAAAGAGAAGTAACTGGAAATCTAAGCTACAGAAATTTTGCATCCTCCCTAAGTCAACATTTAGGGTGAGAAATTATATTTTGTAACCAGATTCTTTAAGATCTTAAGCTTAGTATGTGTGTTTTGGTGTATTTACTTAGTAATCTGCTTTGCTCTGTTTGCTATCCCTTATAATCACTTTAAATATGCCTTTTATAGTTAATACATTTGTTTAGTTTATTATTAAAATCAATTGGTGCAATTTCTCACGGGGAGTGTGTGGTGGGGTAAGAAGTTGTGCATATCTCTCTTCACATTGAGGGAGAGGGAAAAATTTTATGAGCTTGCACTGTGCAGTTCTTTCTATGCAGTGCAAGACAGTATTATTTTGGGTTTATTCCCCAAAGCGGGTGTGCACATGAGTGCTGGGTGAGTCCTCTCACTCAGAGCTGACTTAAGTTTGTGTCTGCAGCTGGGTGTGGCCTACCTGTGTGTGTGTGTGTGTGTGTGTGTGTGTGCTGAAAGAGGCTGGAGAGTCTAATTCAGCAAAACAAGGAAAGGAAATCCAGGCTGGTGGAGTAGGAAGGGCTCAGTGAAAATCCAGTACATCAGGTGGCATCCGGGGGGGTGTCGAACCTGTCACAAAAATAACTTGACTGACTTTTTATGGTAAATTTATAAGCAGGCAAAAATTATAGACCAATTGTCACAACAGTCATTTGGGTGCTTTTGAAAACCCCAACCCAAACACATTAATAACATCTGTATTAATCAAATAAACTACTCATTCAAAGAAGAATTTCTTGCTGTTTTCAAGTAGCTCCACAGATAGTTTATTCAAAGAACAGTATTGAACTATTTACTAACAGCAAACTATTTCAATCATTGTAATCATTGAATGCTCTTTTCTTGCAGTCAGCTACCTCCAAAATAAACCAGATTCCCAACTGGGATTAATTAGCATCCTTGTTGGCAGTTGCAGCAAAGATTGAATGAACTTTTAGGGTGAACAGACTTTTTTTTTTTTTTTTTTTAACTAGAAGTGGTCCCCATATGCCAGAGTTCAGGTAGTTTAGGTACTGTGGGAAAACTTGTATCACTACTGCCCGAGTTGTACTAGCTTTTTTACAGTTGTCTATTGCATTGATTGTTACACTGCTACAAAAGTGAAATATGTATGAGGATAGGATTATGAAGAGTAGCACGAGTGGCATGATAATATTTTCAATGTAATAGCAGTGAATACATAGTTACAGTTGAGATTAATGCCAAAAGTTTCAAACCTGGGTAGCCTAATGTTGCTGAATTCAATAGAACTGGCCTGGTTTTCAAATGTGCTGAACACCTGTAGTTCTCTTTGACTTCATGGGAATTGAATTGTGATTGTTCAGCACCTTAAAAAATATGGCCACTTTTACCTGGGTGTTTAAGTACAAATTTTTGGGGCCTAAATCTAGGCCCCAAAGATGGGAAACATTTTGTCCTTAAACTAGAGAAGCATACTGTGGTTGAGGTTTTTGCTAAGGATTTAGTGCTAAATGTGGCCTTAAATGCTTATCTGAATTAGTTTGCTCATCCCCACTAAAAATGAAGTAAAATTCTTTTTATCTGTGCCAGTTTACAAACCATAGGATTAAGACCAAACCATATTCGTAACTCACTGAACTAACAGAACAGTGAAGCACACATACTATCTTCAGTAGAAATGGATGGAAATTGGTTAAAGAGAAATCCAAATATCCTTGCAAAACAACAAAGCATTGTCCCCTTATCTAGAAAGGAAAGGGGGACAGATGCATGGAGAATGGAGAAACCAGGCATATTAAAGGGAGGAATGGTGGAGGTGGGGCAGGGATGTTGGAATTGGCAATCAGAAAATACTGAGACAACAGAGCAAAAGGTAGATTTAATGTTTTTTTAGCAGCTATTACATTTTATGTCACCATTAAGAAGCATTTTTATGGTTTCTTCTGGGAACTGCAGTGCCAGAAAGCTTAGTCTGGTGACACTGATCAGCTATTTCTAACCAGATCATGTTTAGAGAGGGGCATGGTTCTTATGTTGTCAGGTGGATCTGACAATTTAACATTGCCTGTATGAAATAACCTTTCAGCTGAAAAAATTTGTATACTGCCTGCCCCCATTTTGATAATTCATGACTTTACTCTCACTAAAACAAACTGCTGATACTTAGCTTGTTTCATTACTTTTGGCAGTGTAAAGTTTTTAATTAGCTAAGGCACTGCCAGCAATCAAAGGGAGTGCTAAAACAACACAGACAGATATGAGCTAATTAGCTTTTTATGTCACTTGGTCCTGAAGACAGACCAACATAGCACTGCTTTGCTAAGCAGCACAATTGCAGCCTGTGTTTATTTGTCAGTGTCCTACTAATTGGAAGGAATAGAAATTGATCTTATATAACATAGATTTAGTCAATTTGTATGCACCACGCTAATTAAAATCACAGGATATTTTACAACTCAGCACAATCTCCTAGCAGGTTTAGTTTTATTAAGAGACAAAAGAACATTGTTGGGCAAGCTGACAAAAGCAGGAATTTCAATGTTCAGACTGCAATTGTAGTCAACTTATCCCATCTTGTCTAGGTATTGCAGCACATGTGCTATGTAACGTCACATGCTTGTGTGATAGATCTGCAGTAACTAGCACACTTTGTGTCATAAACCTTGTAGAGCCCCCTTCCCTAGCCCTGGACACTCACCAGAGTCTCAACACACTGGACCCAAGTACTTTAAACTTCCTGAGTATGAGTAGGCTCCAGCACTGTCTCTTTCTTTCGTCTGTCTGGCACACATCCTGGGCATTGACTTTGTTACCTTTTTAGAGATGTGGGACTTAGTGATCCAGCTTCCTGAGGCCCCCCCACCCCAGGAGGGGTGCTGACCTACCAAAAGCACTCTGTTAGTTAATCCTGTGAGTACTCTGGTTTACTGTTTACCTCTCCAGGCACACATGATAGTTGAACGACATAGCACAACCGGCTTTGCAAAGGTTCCTAATTCAATTACTCTTTTCTCTAGTTAGCCCAAGTGGCATATAGATCGAGAAAACCATAAAACATCTATACACCATCCCTGTCTCAGTTTCCTCAGCACCCTAGAGAGTTCTTTGGGATTTGGTGATAGTCCTCTATGGTGTCTGGGATCCCTTTCCTGCATATGACTTGACCTCAGATTATGGAATCTTTCTCTTTCCTGCTGCCAGCTTCCTTTTCTTGTCTCCCCAAAAGGCCCAGTGAGACTTTTCTTCTATAACTTCCAATCCCCTTGGTTAGGTGACCCCCAGATAGATTATCAAGACTCATTGACATTTGAATAGTCTTCTCATCCAGCATGCAGGTGCCACTCCCCTGTCTCCATTGTATAAGAGGTATGAAGCAAGAACATAGTACAGATAAGCATACAGAGGTCATAATCTCAAACAGAATTCATAAATTGTACACAGAGATGTGCCCAAAATTGCATCACCTTGAATTTCCTTTCACGTTTTTTTATCTTTGCTCTTCGTCTTTTTGTTTCTTTTAAAAAAAGAAGGATGGCGAGCAGTTCAGCAGTATACTTATATTTAAATGTGTCGTTGAATTGGAGCCTATGCTGTCATTGAAATGTCTGGGAACTGAATCACTAGAGCAGGTCAATTTATGAATCATTGGAGCCTCTCATGTAAGTATGCAAGCGTGTCTTATGTAAATATTTAAGAACTTTTTTTTAAATATTGACAATATGCAAGTTTGGTGTCCGTAATCTGAGACTGATGTGGCTACTGCACATGCTACTGCTAATGCTGTGTGCTGAAAGCTTTCTACAATGGTGACAGTCCCAAACATTCATAACTATGAGTCAGCCCCTTCTTGTTCCCCAAAAATAATACATTGTGGGTTATTCTTGATTGGCTTTTGGTTGTCTGATTATCTAGCATTCACATTTTCAAGATTTCCTCTGCAACTATGAGGGCTAGAAATACTTTAAAAATGAAAACTGGGATTCTCACATTCACATGACTCCAGGAGTCAGCATTTAAGAAAAAAAACCACCAAACATCCTGAGGCTCTTGATAAAATAGCAGTGTTACCATACTGTCTCTGGAATTTTGTTAAATAAAGATTAATATGTGGGCTGGCTTCTGAGTTAAAGTGCTTTCTGGTGACATGTGAAAGTACTTGGGTTTATTTCCAGATCTTACTACCAATTTCTTGTTCCTCAGGCCAAAAAAGGCATTGCTGTAGAAACAGTCCACTCAATCCTGCAAAACAGAGGGAATATCTTACCTCACTCAGTTTCATCTGATTAAGTGGTGGTTTTGAAGGGCTTCAGAAGGAGTCCCATTAAATGCACTTCAACCACAAGGGTAGTTATCAGAAGGAGGGGTTTCAAGTGAAGAGTGTAAATTCAGGAGAAGTGAGAAATCATAAGGGATCTGACAACAGTGCCAGTAAAATGTTATCCAAAGGCAATCCTCATGGCAGATCTTGATTCAACATATTCTGCTCCATCTCTCCATGTGCTTGAAGAGAATACATGCATATCTAGCCTTTTTCATTTGAAATCTACCCAAACTCAACTGTCCTGATTTTGGAAAAGAGGCCCGCATTATATCATTTGGAGAAAAAAAGATGCCTTTGACTTTCAGGTACTGCAAATATTTCCTCAAATCACTCTTTCTCTTCCTCCACTTTTTTATTTTATTTTATTTTATTTCGTATTCTAATAGAAAAGTAAACTTACTTAGTTTTGGGGGTGGGGGTGGAATTTGTTTGACCAAATTTTGATGGATTAATTATAATAAACCCTTTAGAAATAATAGGAAAATATAATGAAAAGGCTTACACTGCTGTAACAGTGCAAAGTAGCTCTATTTGGTCTTAATTTTAAAAGCCATGTTGTCCAAAATGTTGCCAATATTGGCTATACATAAAAGTCTAGTCATAAACTCTGTATGATGTATATAATTTCAATGGCTATAGTTTGGTAAGGAAATGTGCACACTAGCCTCAATTTTAAATGTTTATAGGTGCTTGTGGCGGGGCCAGACTACCCCGCCTTAACCCAGAAGGAGTTAAGCCCCAGGGACTGGCAGCGGAAGTCCCGCCTCCCCGGGCAGACTGGGCATGCTCCAAGTGCTACAGGAGTATAAAGGGAGGGAGACCAGCTCATTCTGTACTGGAGCTTGTAGGAGAAGGATCTGCTGGGGGAGTGCCTGCGGTAGACCAGCCACAGCTGCTGACTGCACTGGAAGAGATGCTGTCTATGGCCTGCCTGTGCCCTGGTGATTGGAGGAGACCCAGGAGATGACCTTATCCGCTGAGTACCAATGACTCCTGGGAGACCCCAATGGAGACCCTGGTAGGAAGTGACCCCTGGAGGGTGACAGAGTGGTACCTTCCCCCCCCCTCCCCCCCCCCCTGTGGGAAACTCAGTGTGTTTCTGTCAGATTCCCCCACTGAGTTGGTGACAAACCACTACGCTACTGTTAGGGCCCTGGGTCAGGGCCCCCCTGCTGGGGCTGTTGCACCCCAATGATAAAGACTCTGGCTGCTAGGCCATGCTACCCTCCACCCAAGGGTTGCTTCCTGGACTCCGTCTGGTAGGCCCCACTGCCCTGTAGCCAAGGGCTGTGTTATAGACTCCTGCCATAAGGCCATGTCCCCTTGAGGTAAAGGGGATGTCATAGACCTTGGCCGCTAGGCCACACTGTCCTGGACTGAAGGGCTATTTTACGGACGGTGGCAGCTAGTCCACACCACTTGTAACCTTGGGGGTGTGGACCGTCACAGTGCTGAAACTGCCATAGTGTCACTTTCTTTCAGCAACCTACTGGTATATAGAAGTGATCTGAACCTCTCCCTTCTGAGCTGATGATGACTGAAGAAGTAATCTAATGTGTCTCTGTCTGGCCGTATATTGATATAATATGCTATCTGTTGCATAATGCTTTGCACTTCCATAGCATCTTTCTTCAGAAGATATTAAAGCGTCAAGCTTTTGCTAGTCACACACACAGAGTGAGGGTGAAGGGAAGACAGACTGCGTAAGGAATAGGATTGTGTGATAAAATGATTTTATTGCCATAAATTTGAGATAGCTGAATTGCTCATGAACGGTGAAATGATGAATAAGTTATGCAGATCATCCCGACTAAGTGGCAATAAAATCATTACATCAGACCACAACATCATATATTCTATATGTTCACATCTTTTACTGGGGAAAAAACTGTTTGAAATGTGCAGTTATACAATTTCTCAGTTGTATTGTATTTTGTGTCCCCCAAACTCTTAATCCTGCTTTCCATTAAACCATAAGTTCACCTGAACAAGCTTCTGAGGCAGAGGAACTTTGGAAGGCCCTTCAGATGATCTAAAATAGCTTCACCATATACAATGATGACACTGCTGTAAGATTTGATATCAGAGAACGACACAGGACTGAAAGAGGTGCTCTGTGTTCCAGGGGCAAGCTGGGGATCTTCCATCTTGCGTCAGAAGAATATCACTCTTCAAACCATTTACTGGATCAGGACTGAGTTTGACAGTGCTCCACTTGAGACCAGTATAACTTTTTCAGGCAGTGGGGAATTAAGAAGGAAACACTTTTGTGTCTGGCTGTCCTAATTCATTTATTTTTCCTTTTTTTATAAAATGAGGGCAGTTGCTTTGAATCTCCTCAGAGGCTTGGAATGTTAGGAAATAATCATTGATGACTATAGCATCTTTCATTTATATTTTTTCTTGAAGAAGCCTGTCAAGAAGCCTAATCAATCAGTGAATACAACAGTGATGCAATAATACCATGAGGGTGTATTTTATTTAGCACTAAACATCTTTTTGTGTCTGGACAGAATAGTTGGGTTTATTGGACTCATGGATCCATGCAATGATTCCTGTGAAGTCTGGAGCAGTTTTGGATACTAAGAGTATAGCAGATGACAAAAAAGTACCACTGTTCTTGAGCCTTATGGGAAGTAAACATGTGGATTATTGCATACAGTGACAGCAGTGAAAGTGACTGAAAGGCAGCCTGTATAAATATATACAGGCTAAACAGCAAAAGGGATATATCACTTGGATAGATCTGCAACTGGGTAGGTAGGAATCCCTTAAAATGGAATTGAATACAAGAACTGCCATTTTAGTTACCTTCAGGAAGAATTGTTAAGAGCTATTCTATAGTTATTATTTAATCTTGATATAGTGATAGAACTTGGAGCCCTGACTTGCTTGTAGTCTGTATTGTACTAGACACTGCATGGACATATTGTAAATCAGAATTCTTTGTTTCCAGTTTCTAGCATCTTGCTGATCTGAGTGAGAAGCTGCATTGTTAAGCGCATGCATAGCCTTGAACTGTTATCAATAAGCAGGAAGAACATATGAGACAGAAATGGCAATTTCCTTCAGTGGCTTTGAAAGAAACATATTGAATTAAGTTTAAGGAGCTTTGGAGACCATTGTTTTAGAAAGGCAAAGTATATGTATTATTATGGAACTGTATGTAAGTACTCTGGGGCAGATGGGACCAATGTAAACCCTGGGAAGCATTCTGAGCTTCAAAGGACTATTTTAAACAATGTGCCAGACAAGAAGGAACCTTTGGGACAAACACATTTGAGTGGGTTTCCTAGGAAATACAACCTTCTGTAGCTATACCCTCAGGTAAAACCCATTGTCTGCTGATTCTTTGAAGCTCAATGCCCTGAGCTGCATAAAGGAGGGACTCTCAGATTCATGGGTATGCTCGTTCTGAGCTAACAACTGTTATGAACTTATAACCACAGCAAATCTCTGGTGAGCTCATTAGCATGCTTGTGGGTTCTTTTATCTTTTTAATATTTTCTCTGTGAAGCTTTCACTTTAAGACTAAATGTGCTTGCTTAGAAAAGGCTGTGTAGTAGCTCTCAACTCTCTGTGAGCTAAGATCAAGCGTAGTACCTGTTCTTATCAGTGTAATTGGTGGCAATACACTGATAACAGCCTTCAGAGAAAGAAAGCAATGCACAGTGTAGTGGGGTGGTTGCCACACACCAGGAAGAGAAAGGGTTAATACAGGCCAGATGGAGCCTGTGCAGAACCCTCTGATTAGATGAGGGCTCACTAAGCGAGTCAATCGGGAGGTGGCTTTTTGCCATGGCCAATCAGGGCCAGCAGGGGTCACATACAAAGTGCTGCTCAACAGAGCAGAGGGCAGTCTCCCCCGGCATGCTAGGGGGAAGGACTGGCTGCCTCGGAGCAGCATGGCTAGAGTAGTGCTGGGCATTGTAGCAGAGTAGAAAGAGCTTCCGGCTGACTGCTGCCAGACTGAGGCCCTGAAGGAAGGGCAGATAAGGTGCTAGGGCTGCCCCACTTCTCCTGACTAACACAAACTGCAGTTTCTCTCTGGGGAAAGGAACTAGACTGGTGACTGCAGCAGGCCACTGAGGTGAGTGGCTGGACTATAGACTGCCAGTTCCCCCGAAAGGGGGGAGACAGCAGAGCGTGGCACAGTCGGAGGACTGTACCCAGAAGAGGCCGCCGCAGTCCGGGAAGTGACATGGGTCTCAGAGTGGTGGAGACAGCAACGCAGGTGTAACGGCAAGCGAGACACCACTGGAAGAGGTGCCCCTGCAGAAGGACTTGAGCTAATTCCAGAATGGCCAGCAGGAGGCGCAACAGTGGTGAGTCTAGCACTGCTACACACAGGCATTGGTCTTTAAGTAGACTGTCTTGTTGGGGAAGTCACAGTGTAGGCAGGGAACTGTGCAACTTGGAAAAAAAACTGACTAGTGGGGGGGGGGGGGGGGGGGGGGGGAACACAGGTCTCTGCTCAAGGGTGGTGATGGCTCGGAGCTGAAAGCCTGGAGTGGGTGCCCTTGCTGGACTGTGAGGGGGAATACAGGTGCAGTTGCCGTGTATTGTGATACAATACACAACAACTATAACTTGATATACACCTTTAGGGGAGCCCCAGTATATTACATTAGGGCAAAGTGCACGGCAATGCAGTTTGTCATATGGCTGGCAGTACTAACTATGTGGTGAAAGTGTGTACACATCTATAGCTGTATATTTTAAAATAGAATAAGTACTCTGCATCAGTCATCATGTTAAATCAATTACAATGTTCCCATTGAGCTAGCATCTTGAAACTATTATTCTTCATGGGCTGCAGTATAAGGGGTAAAACCGCCAAGAAGTCATAATTAGCTGGGCTCAGGGACACCCAACTGGCTTTGTCGCAGCCTCCAACTCTCAGATGTGCCCAAGGTTTTTAGCATACATTGTTTGTTTGGTATATTATAGGCTTCTTTAAAAACAACAACTGGTAATGGACTAATTTAGGGGGTGAGGAGTGTCCTCTCTTTTTGTGGTGAGCCATTTTGATAAGTCACTTCTTAAATTTCTTCCAAAGAATCTTAGAGACAATGTGGGTGAGGTAATATCTTTTACTGGACTAACTTCTGTTTGTGAGAGAGACAATCTGTTGCGCTATCCAGAGATCTGTTCCCTAAAGAATCTGGTAGCTATGGAGAAGGGGAAATACCCTGTAAGGAGATATGCTACTGAAAGGAGGGTGCATCTGTGCCTGGGCCTCCCAGAGGATTCAGGGGGCCTGAGGCAAAGCAATTTCGGGGGCCCCTTCCATAACAAAAAGTTGCAATACTATAGAATGCTATATTCTCATGGGGGGGGCCCCTTTGGGGCCTGGGGCAAATTGCCCCACTTTCCCCCTTCCCCCTCCCCCCCTCCCCCACCCCAGGTGGCCCTGATCTGTGCTCTACCAGGACATCTGTAGAGGAGTCAGGGTGCAGCGGGTGGGATGAAAGCACTGCTGGGAATGAGATATGGAACAGAAAGAAATGCTGCTAGGGAATAATGGGAGAGCAAGGGGAACATCCAAGTGAGAAAAATGAGACCGTAGAAGAGAAACTGCTATAGAAGTGGCAGAACTATGGAAGTGGTGCTGGAGATGAACATTGGGAGAAGATGCTATTAGGGGAGCTCAGGGACAAAGATAATATAATGCTACTATATTTATGTTCCTCTTTTATTATGTTGCAGCACCATTTACATATGTCTCAGCTTCAGTTTCCAGCAAGTCCAAGGTTACATTTTTGTCTTTCACATCCTATATCGATTTTACAGAAATGTTAATGCAGAAAAATTTGATGTCAAATGTTCTCTTGTATAAGTGAATTAGAAATTTGAAAGGAAACATTGTTGTAGAATATTCAAAAATTCTACAAAATAAAATGAAGATCTAAAGCTTATAATTATAGGTTTCTTAAATGCTATTCTTAGCACATCAGCCCTTAAATGCCTTCGGATTAACTCTCCAAGGATAAAAAGGAAGGGTATAAAATTGTTAGGATTAAGGTATCCTATTCACATTTACTGTACAAAGTACATAATAAAAACATAGCCTTGCATATTTATATAGCTTTTACATAACGAGTTGATAGGCGTGTGTGCTCTGATGGATGTGTTATGAGCCTGAGGCCATGTTTATACTACACAGTTAAGTCGACATGAGGCAGCTTACGTTGGTCTAACTGTGGAGGTGTACACACTGCAATGCTCTTTCTGTCGATTTAACAATCCTGCTATGCTGACATAATAAAACCACCTTGATGAGAAGCATAGCATTTATGGCAACTTAATTAGAATGATGCAGCATCAGTGTAGACACTGCATTGCTTATGTCCTCCTAAGTGGCCTCCAGGAGGTGTCTCTCAATACCCATTATGACTGCCCTGGTCATCAGTTTGAACTCTGCTGCCCTACAGCCAGCTACACCCTCCCCCCTTTAAAGCCTTGGGAATTTTTGAAATTCCTCTTCCTGTTTGCTTGGTGTGGAGAGCTCAGATAGCTTCTGCCTGGGCTGACCATGTTGGCTCCCCACAGCAAACAAACTCCTGCTTTGAGTACACCCGAGTTGTTGGGTCTGTTGGGCGAGGAGGCTTTGCAGTCGCAGCTCTTCTCCAGTCACAGGAACTTTGATACTTATGGGCAGATTGCTTGTGGCATAGAGGAGAAAGGGCATGATAGGGACATGCAGCAGTGCCATGCCAAAATCAAGGAACTGAGGCAGGCATACCAGAAGGCAACGGAGGCCAATCGATCTAGTTTATAACCAAAGAAATGACGCTTTTACAAGGAGCTGAGTGCCATCCTTTGTGGTGACCCCACCTCCATTGACAAAAGTCCCATGGATACTTCGGGGTGGCTGGAGACAGTGGCTAGTGGAGTGAACCCCCAGTATGACATGGTGGATGAAGAAGTGGAGTTGCAAGAGAATGGAGGACAGGCAACAGGGATGTGCAGTGGTGTGGCAAGCCTGACAGGAGAGGGGAGCTCTGGTAAATACTCAATATACTGTGATACTGCATGGAGACGTGAGGGAGAACTCTGCTTTTTTTTTTTTTTTTTTTTTTTAAATCAGGGTGGAAGAGGGATTGAAATGGCCAACACAGGCACAGTTTGTATCTGCTTCTCAGACCCCTATGCAGCTAGGCAGAGGGGGCCCTGTGGAAAAGTTCAGTGATGCACATCAGGATGACCTGGGAATCCTTCAGAAATCTCTAGGAAATTTTCCTGGAATTACTCTGCAATCTTCTGCCAAAAGTTTCTTGGGAGGATTGCCTTGTTTCTTCCCCCACTGTAGGAAACGTTACCGCATCAATCAGCAATTGCTTCTGCAGGCAACAAAGCAGCACATAGGCTAGAAGCATACAGACCTGGTCTGCAGCCACATGTAGGCAGGAGCTGCACCCTTGCATCCTTGGTTACCCTCAGGAGCAAGATATCAGGTGCTATCAGTCCCCATCTGTGGAAAACGGTGGCAGTATTCAGAATAGTGGCCCTAAGCACTTGTAGTGATTCCCCACTGAAATACCCCACCCTTAGTCCCATCTTCCTCCTTGGGCTGAACTCACCATAGCTGGGGCTCCTGCTGTGCTATGTACTGCCAAGGGGAAGGGAGAAAGTGGTGTTTCTAACTTGCTTGAATCAAGACTAAGGGCTTGTCTATACTTACCGCGCTGGTTCGGCGGCAGGCAATCGAACTTCTGAGTTCGATTTATCGCGTCCAGACAAGACGCGATAAATTGAACCCAGAAGTGCTCCCCATCGACTCCGGTAATCCTGCTCGCCGCGAGGAGTACGTGGAGTCGACGGGGGAGCCTGCCTGCCGGGTCTGGACCGCGGTAAGTTCAAACTAAGGTACATGGACTTCAGCTACGTTATTCACGTAGCTGAAGTTGCGTACCTTAGTTCGATTTGGGGGTTTAGTGTAGACCAAGCCTCAGTGTATTCAAGAGTGCCTGCATCTATTGTTTCTTTAGCTTCTGCAGATGTGCCCTTGATGGTCTCCTCTAGCACACCAGCTGAGTGGCCCCATCAGATAACACAACAAAACAAGAGGAGTAAAGAAGACATGTCCTAGGAGGAGCTGCAATGGTTGCAGATTGCGAGCAGACAGGCTATCAATGAGAAACTGCGTATGGATAGCCAGGAGCTGAAACAGGCAGGAGCAGATGGTATAGCTGCTACAAGACCAGACAGACATGCTGAGGTCCCTGATTGAACTGCAGACAGAACACATCCATGTTTGCTGCCCCCTGCAACCCACAAAGAATTGCCTTCCTTGCCCTGCCCACACACATTCCACACATGTTCCCGGGCTGTCTCAGTACCCCATGCACTCCACCCCGAGGGACATGTGTCATAATGACAGCTGGACATATACCCAACTATGAGAACCTCATCTGAAAATGTGCTCTTCATTTTCATGTCCCTTGCAGAACACAGAAATGTTTGTATTGCTGTTGAAAGATAAGTACTTGTAGAAATATAAGGAATCTTTATTTGTCTCCTACAAAGGATGGTTGCTGCTGAAATTCATACAGAGTGGCAATCAGTGCATTTGCATTGTAAAACTTATGCATACATAGCAATCATTACAAGGTTCATACTATAGTACAAGACAAAAATGCCTGCTTAAAGCAATATAGACAGACACACTAGTAGGGCTCATTGTCAAAATGCTCCTTCAAAGCCTTTGAATAGTGCCCCCCCCTTTGAGCTCCTACAACAGCCCTAGTATCTGGCTGCTCAATATCAGCAGCCAGCTGATGCACCTCCTCAGTGCTGCACCCCTGCAGAAACCGCTACCCCTTAGCTTCACAAATGTTATGCAGAACCCACCTGGCCATGGTCATGGGAACATTTTCCTCATTGAGGTCTAACCTGCCAAAAAAGCAGCACTAGCAAACCTTTAATCAGCCAAAAAGTTCAGGGAGCGAATTCCCTTTTCGCAGTAGAGGGTGCAGTCTGACTGGTAGTCTTCATCAGTGATCTGGGTGCTGGCAGACGTGAGGCTGGCAGACGGGGGACTGCATTGCTACACAGCAGCAGCCCCTTGCCTTTTGGTAGAAGATGGTATATTGCGACTGGTATCCGTCGTCGTCATACTGCAGAGGCTGAAACTCCGTATGTCCCCCAGTCGCTGCCTTCCCAATGACGATGATGGCTATCAGTCGTGGTACGCTATTTTCTGCCAAGCACCCAGAAGATGTCAAGGGCTATCAGTCATGCTGCACCATTGTCTGCCAGTTTTTTTGGGGAGGTGGGATAGCTCAGTGGTTTGAGCATTTGGCCTGCTAAACCCAGGGTTGTGAGTTCAATCCTTGAGGGGGTCACTTAAGGATCTGGGGCAAAAATCTGTCTGGGAATTGGTCCTGCTTTGAGCATGGGGTTGGACTAGATGGCCTCCTGAAGTCCCTTCCAACCTTGATATTCTATGAAAAGCATATTTGTTAGTCATTCTGCACCTAATGAGCCTGCTGATGAAGAGCGCCTTGCTGCAGTCAAGGTTTCTGGGGTAAGGGTTTATGAGCCATGGGAACAAGGGGTAGGCTGGGTCTCCAAGGATCACTATTGGTATTTCCACATCCCCAACTGGAATCTTCTGGTCTGGAAAGTGCCTGCTTGCAGCTTCTGTACAGGCCAGTGTTTCTGAAGATGCGTGTGTCATTCACCTTACTTGACCACCCCACGTTGATGTCAGTGAAACAATCCCAGTGATCCACAAGAACTTGAAATACCATAGAAAAGTAGCCCTTTCTGTTGATGCACTTCATTGCAAGATGGGTTGGGACTAAAATGGGCATATGCGTGCCATCTAACACCGCACTGCAGTTCGAGAATCCCATTGCCACAAAACCATCCACTATTTCCCACACATTGTCCAGAATCACATCCCTCATAGCCTGAGGTGATTAAGGTCCTGCACACTTGCATCACTACAACTCCCGATGGGGGAGTTCCAACTCCAAACTGATTCACGACTGATTGGTAGCAGCCCAGAGTTGCCAGCTTCCACATAGCAATTACCATTCGCTTCTCCACCATATGGGCAGCTCTCATTTAGTTCTTGCACCAGAGGGTAGAGGCGAGCTCCTCACACAGTTCTAGGAAGGTGTCTTTGCACATCCAAAAGTTCTTCAGCCACTGCTAGTCATCTCAGACAAGGGATGCAATCCCAGCACTCAGTGCTTGTTTTCTGTGCCCAGAACCAATTGTCTACTGTGTGCAGCTGCTCCATGAATGCCAAAAGCAATCTTGAATTGTTTCTTTCCATGGCACACAGCAGGGAAGACACCATGGAGTCATTATCAGATTCACAGCTCGTGAAATACTGTAGGATCAGCCACATTTGTTCATAATGCTCATCACAATACTGCAGAGCAGTGCAGGATACATACAGTTCACAGGGGCTGTTGAATAGCAGGGTGAAACATAGTCAGAAGCTCATGGAATGATGGGATGGAGAAAACTGCAGCATGGGACACTGATCCTGCCCCCATGAGGCACTGCAAACCCTTCCCAGAACACCCACTGGCAGTTGGTGTCAAGTTGCACAGTGGGTAGCTATCCACCAAGAGCACCAACTGTGGACTTGCTCTGCTATCACAAGGAGCGTTGTGTGGATGTGCAAAATCAGTTTAATTACAGCAGTGGATGATCACTGACATAACTTAAGTTGACTTAACATGATAGTCTAGACATGGCCTTAGTTAAAGCGACTTGTTGCCAGTTACGGACAACCTGTTTGTGAGCTGTTCGTGAACAAACTCTAATGTTGAAAAAATTGTCTAAGATTTTTTTTGAAGGAACACTTCACCATGTGTGTGCATAATCCAGTGCTAAATGCATGTTACGTGTCGCCTCTCTGTGCTTATTGTACTCACCATTCATTACATTTGCGTGATAAGTCATATGGTGGTGTTTCCATTCCCTGGTTAGATAAATATAACTATAATAAATGGGGGAGTGGAGTGTGATCAAGTCACTGGAGAAGCAGGATTAGTAAACTTCTATAACATTTCATAACTTTTCCATTTTAGGGCACTTCAGTCTACTCTTGCTTGAGACATTAGTGCATCACACTCTGTTTTGTAATGGGTCCTGCTTTTCTATACCGGGAACTTCCTCTCATCTTGATGAGATCTAGTAAGTGATCTTCATAGAATCCACAAACCTAAACCAAGCAAAGAGTCCTGTGGCACTTTATAGACTAACAGACGTATTGGAGCATGAGGTTTCGTGGGTGAATACCCACTTTGTCGGATGCTGCATCCGAAGAAGTGGGTATTCACCCATGAAACCTCATGCTCCAATACGTCTGTTAATCTATAAGGTGCCACAGGACTCTTTGCTTCTTTTACAGATCCAGACTAACACGGCTACCCCTTTGATACTTGAAACCTAAACCAGTGTAAATGGAAATAGACACCTGAAACAAATACCATTATTAAGGCTGAACAATGGTTCATCTTTTTCTAACTTCTTTATTCATTCAGTGCTCATATTTGGTTATTGCTAACGGCCAGATTCACCTTTTTAAAGTGGATAAATTGGTTTAACTTTCCTCTTTGAGTTGGGTCTATATAATGCTGGCTATGAAATGTAGAGGTGCCTAAAGAATTAGAAATTCTCCCCCTACAATGGAAGAGGTATATAACTGTGAAAAAGATGTATAGTAAACAGTAGGCTCAGGAAGTACACTGGGCTTCTACTCCATGTAGAATAAATTTTATGTTGCCTGTGTGACCATGATAGAATCTAATCTAACAAGTATAGACCTCAACAAACTATGGTACCACTTCTAACTCTAGGTGAAGCCACAGTTGAATCCAAACAATGAAACATCAAGAATTCATACTGTGATGGTATGTCAAGTCATTGTACAAGAACAAATGGAGAGAATAGAAACAGGTTCCTCACCATGAAAGTGTCACTGTGATACTACAGGATCATGGTCTTGTATCTTTGTCCATTTAGTTCCCAGGCTGTATGTTCATGGCTATCACTTCATGGTTAATTAATAAAGATACTCGTGTAAATGAGATCAAGATCTGGTCCTAAGTCTATCGGTGTCTATATTCTTGCATGGCTTCCATCTGGTCCCAATTTTCTCCCAATATCAGCTTGGGTGCATCCTGCCCTCAGAAAAGTTCCATCTTTAGTTGTGATAGATAACACAGCTCCACCACAAATGGCATGACATCCAATAAGCAAAAATATTATTAAAAATCTTTTTCGGGATTACCTACTTTTCAAAAGCATTCCCTAAAATAACTGATCTTAATATGTAGTACTCCATATTAAAATGTGGTTTGAAAAACTGAGATTTTAATACACGTACACTGCATCGTACACTGCTAGCCTGTACACATGAACTTCCTTTATGATTGGTCTATTTAGTAAATCTTGAATCTCTCTTACTTAATTTCAATGTTTAGAAGAATATGTAAAAGACCTGTCAAGGTAATCTAATGTTCTTCTAAAATACAAACTGAATCAGGTGTCTGAGAACTCAAAAAACTAACCAGTTAATGTCAATGCAGGTTAATTTTATTTCTTCACATTTTTTATACGTGTGATTTTTATTTGAAGCATGATCTCTCAGTAATGCTTTCATCCATAGTGGGCACTACATTTGCTGTGATTGAAGGGCTGTAACTTTGGCGATATTAGGACAAATTAATCCCAAGTATGTATGAACTTGGTCCATTAATTTTTTGTTGGCTAGCAACTCTTGCAGAACAGAAGCTATGGACTGATTAGTCCCAGGGATAATTTGCATATTAACTACTGAATATTTGGGATAAGTGTCTGTGAGTCAGTCAAGTGAAAATAAATAGAAAATTCACCTTTAGTTCCTAGACCTGTACTTTCTTCTGCCAAGATCCTAAGAGAAAGACAGCTTCATATCTTCTTATCTATTTTTTCTGTAATCGCACAAGTCAGAATCCAGCAGATAGTTATCCCGAATTTCTGAAGTATATGTAGCTTGTCTCCCCTTGAAGTAATTTATCAATATTAAAGTACTTCCTTACAGTAAGGAAACCCATTAAACTTTCACACTCTGATTCTTTATTCTGTGACTGTTTTTGTGGCTTTGCAAATCAGCTGTCAAGTAGACCGATCTGACCTCTCTCCGGAATAGGGGTATTCTCAGGTGCTTAGAGCCTGCATCTGCTGGTGTAGGGGGTGTGGCTGGGATAAGGGAGCATGGCCAAATATGCCTTTGTCTGGATGATCCCTAGCACCTGAAATGGTCTCCTATGAGACACTAGCATCTGGTACAGATCAGAGCAGCCTTCAAGCTGCTTCAATTTATGCTGAGGATTGTCCCAGCATTTGGTAGCCCCAGTAGAGGGTAGCTGGCTTAAAGTTACTTTTATACATACAAATGCCTAACAGACTTGCACTGAGTTCTCTTCAGTCAGTCTGGAAAACCTTGCTCTTTTACTTTCCCCTTATTATTAATAAATAGTTTTCAGGCAAATAATAATGACACTTCCTCTTGCTGTAATGTACTTTTGCATAATTCTGATAAAATTATTTCAATCCCTGCAGCAACAACAGCTGTTTTGTGATCTCCAGAGTCTGCACGTCTATGAAGAATACAACCATAGTTCAGAAATTGTCTCTGCAGTGATTCACAGTAGATGTATTGTACTTCCCATGGAGTTTGCATTAGTGTGCATGTCATTATATTTTTAACTGCATTGAAATGCAGCCAGGAATAGCCAGGAAGCCAATGAGTTCAGAAAGTTGGCATAATCATGTACATTTCTAACTGAGAAGTAGAGCAGGTTGAGAGGGCGTGACTAGCAGTTTGACAAATATTAAAATGGAAACTTCGTAATGACATCCACTATTGATGTCTGCCTTAGCCCATGGAAGTGAAGTCTGTCTTGTCCACAGAGGAACCCTTTTTCTTTTTCTGCCTTTGTAGAGAAGAAGCTTTGTAAAAGTTAACAATTACTACATTACCCAGAAAGGTTACTAGTTCCTGTTAGAGCAGCAAAGACCACCTGCTGTTTGAAGGAATGGTTAGGATTATTGAGGCTTATTCTCAGTGGAAAAAAAAGAGTTTTCTGTGACCTTATAGAAGTTTTCAGAAATGGCTTGATAAAATTGGCAGAAATATTTTTATTTTCCGGGGGGGGGGGGGTACTTTTGTAAGAAAGGAGTTCAGAAGTTAGGAGACATAACATAAAAATCGGGGAACAAGCAGGGAATTCCAGCAGCACATCACACAAAGGATAATATGTATAAGGAGTGCACCACCAGGGAAGGAAATTGAAACAAAGAAGAAATGCATTCACAAGATCCCTATTATTCTTTCTGCTGGAGGGAATGAACTGTATTTCAGGATGAAAAAGCGTAAAGGTAGAGATTGAGGTAAACCAAAGAGAGGAAACCATTTTGGGTTGCTTTTTCTCTTCCTAAAATTTCTGTAAAGTAGAATTCTCTAAATGTTGCAGTAAAACTTTTGCCCTAGAGTGCTGCTGAATTGTTAACGTCTTATGAAGAAAAAAAGACATCTTTTCTTCAGCTTCCAGGACTTCGCATGGGTTCTACCTTAGACTAGTTTTTTCTTATTGAAGTCTACAAGAAGGAAATGTTTCGAGTATCTGTTCTTTGCTTTACAATAAAAGGAGTAAGTGCATTGTAGAGCACAAAGACATCAAATGACAGATTTAAATACTGTGACATGAAATATGACAGGAATCAGATCACTGGTAAAGTCACAATTACACAATGCCAAAAAGGAAAAAAAACAGTATAAAGGATGATTATCTACAGTTATGATCCAGGCATTATCAAATTGAAGAATAGAATTTGGAAGGTCAAAACTTCTGCCCATAAATGAGCTTAAATATTTCAGGGTAGCTGGAGACCATTTAAATGGATAATAAAGACTAGACTTGAGAGCTCATATGATTCATTTGTTATTATTCTTAATTTAAAAAATGAGAGCGCCTCCATAGGTCAAAAGGGATGAAACAGTTGGCTCAGAACTGGAAATCTCAGAATAAAACTTAGTATCATTCACTAGACTGGTGGGTTGTAACTTGGTAGGTTAGTCACTGGCCCATCACTGTTGGGAACATGGTTTCAAGATGTGCTTGAGATAAAAAAATAACAACTCAGTCAAGTGACAAGCTTCAGGAGACTGCGCGTGTTAATATTTATTTTCTGCACTGAAGAGTTGTATTTGAGATGTTTATCCACTACAAGAGCAGTTTTATTTTAATTCTGTTTTCTCATATTGCTTGTTACTCTTATTCCATGACTTTTTTGAACATTTTGCATCTCTTCATTTTCATGCTCTCTGTCCTCTAAGCTCCTTTCATTTGGATATAATGTCTTTTTCTGCTATAGTTTCCTGGTGATTGTAGGAAGCAAGAACACAGACATTCACTAAAAGACACTAGCTGACCCCCAGCAGCAGTAGTCCTGGAATTAGGGGTGCTTGCTTGAAGTGCTAATAACAAACACCAAATACATGGTTTCCATCATTAGCACTCCACTATAAAAATTGTTCCAGCACCCATGCCAGTAGAGGCACTTCAGCTAAACTGTGGTACTGAAGTTTTGTATAGCAGGAACAGTTGCCCATGTTCTCATACATGAGCTGTCAAAACAAGTTGATTGTGATGGGGTATACAAACCCAACACTGGGTCTAAAGCCATTAAAAGGCAATACTGACCACAGATATCCCTGCCCCTCTTCGCCAGCTGAGTATGTTCTGACTGGAGGAGTAGATTAAAAAGGAACTCAGAAACCCAGGCAAAGGGTGGTGGACAGGCTGCAGGCAAGACTCTTTCTCCGGGAAGCCAGACAGAAGGTTGAGTCTGAGAGGAGACCACAGAGCAGGTAAGGCCCCCAGGCAGTGCCTTCTCTAGCCACACCCCCTTTGAGAACCTGCAGGGTCTAGGAAGTAGCCCAGGAAAGCAAACTTAGAAGTGCTGCAGGGATGACCCTGCTGATGTTGCTTCCTGCTGGGATCTGATGGAGAGGGAGGGTCTGGGTGGAGGGCAGAGGCCCAGGTGTGGGTGGAAAGCTAAAGATTTTCAGCCTAAGATCAGGAACAGGCACCTCTACTGCCCTGATAGAAGCAAGGGGCTGAAAGTCAGGTGCACTAACAACTAAGCCGCCCAGCCTTCCTTCCGAGCCCACCATCACACTTATAAAATGGTATATCTCAGAACAGGGGTCAGCAACCTTTCAGAAGTTGTGTGCCGAGTCTTCGTTTATTCACTCTAATTTAAGGTTTCATGTTCCAGTAATACATTTTAACGTTTTTAGAAGGTCTGGTTCTATAAGTCTATAATATATAACTAAATTATTGTTGTATGTAAAGTAAATAAGGTTTTTAAAATGTTTTAAAAGCTTCATTTAAAATTAAATTAAAATGCAGATCTTATCAGTTTAGTGTGATCCTTGCTTTTCCTTGTTGAGTTTTCCAATGTCTGGCATGGATTTGGATACTTTAAGCTGTACACAGGCTTCTGAGTGATCAGTTGTTAACCAGCTCCGAGACGGACAGAGGACAGATTTCATGTGTGAAAATACCTGTTCACACAGGTATGTGGATCCAAATGCTGAAAGCATTGCAAACACAATTTTCTTCAGTTAAATTTCACTGGCCGGGACATCCAGCAGGTCAGAATAGAGGCCCCATGATCTCTTTCAGTAGCTTCAAGTGCACTCCGCAGAGCTCCCAACTTTGATGCCCACAATTCTGAGCTTTTTAACTGAATGAGCTGCATTTCGAAATCTTCAACATCCATCCACTGAAATACAGACAAATCCAAGTCGCTTTCACTGAACTTTTCAGGTTTAATTAGAAAAGAAAGCATTGGGCCAAGTCGCTGGAAATCTTGAAATCTGTCAGAAAATTCTGATTCCAGTTCTTGCATGTACATACTAATCTCAATATCAAACGCAGTGCGCTGTTCCACGTGGCATGATACTGATGTAAGCAGCAAATCAGGACTTAAAAATACCCCAGCACAGAGGCGCTGGAAGAATTTTTAAGGTGAGGGTGCTGAGCTGCACCCCCTTTAGCCCGTCTGCACCCCTCACTGCTCCAGGCTGGGGCCAGTGGGCTGCAGCTGGGGGTGGCTGCAGAGCCCCAGGATGGTGGCTGGGACTCCAGGCCGGCAGCAGAGTTCCCCAGACCAGCGGCCGGCAGCGGGCTGAGTGGGGTTGGTGGACGGAACCCTGGCTGGCAGGGGACCAGCGGCCGGTACCGCAGGCTAGCAGTGGAGCCCCCGGGATTAGTGGCCGGGACCCGGGGCCGGCAGCAGGCTGAGTGTGGCCGGCGGACAGAACCCCAGTTGGCAGGGGGCTGGTGGCTGGTACCCCAGGCCAGCAGTGGAGCCCCCAGGACCGGTGGCCAGAACCTGGGCAGTGTGAGTGCCACTGAAAATCAGCTCGTGTGCCGCCTTTGGCACGTGTGCCATAGCTTGCCTACCCCGTCTCAGAAGATACATTTTTATTCACATGGGCCCTCTAGGATTCTTGGTGACAAAGGGTTTAAATACTTTTCTGTCCATGGACCCAGTGATGCAGCATTTTGTGCCTCACCCTGTCCTCATGGCTATAAGTCACGCTATTTTATTTTAGTCCAATACAGTTTTTATTCCTCTCCCCCACTCATGTATTGGTCAGGCCATAGGAACTGAGATAGTGTCTCCCTGTGTCACAATAAAGGAAGTTGGTATTATCACCAGCTAGCCAGGAGAGGTTCCTCTGTCCCGATCTAACTTTGTGATACCCCCAAGACAGTGCAGCCACAGATTCTACAGCCTACAAATAACATTTCCTCTAACTTCCTTTGCAATACTTTACATTTCTCTACTTCCATAACTTGTACTTGGTATGTTATTATAAAGGACTTGCTACACTATTGTATTGTGTCTTCTTAGGGGCCAGTGTTGACTACAGGAATTTTGCCCAATTCTGGACAATGCTGAATGGACTCTGCTGTCGTTGTCAATGTTAACTCATGTAAGCAAGGATGGAGTACCAGGTGGTGTTGCAAGATGCTCTTTTCTTGTTACTTGCATGATTAGTGCCCTGACTGTAAGTGCTTTCAGTGAAGTTGCTTTTTCATAAGGCTAGGCGCATGCTGTGTTTTCTTAAATAAATGAATTCTTCAGATATTGTGAATGTTATTAATTATGATGGTTCTAGCAGTAAGGTAACACAAAAGCTATGCTCCATGAGCTAATTAACTACAGAATTATGCATCTTGTTGATGCTGCTGAGAGAGAGTTTAAAACCTGTTTTAATTCTTTGAAACAATCTCCTTACAGGTACTGAGCTACTTTTAATTGACATATGCTTGTATTCAGGAAATAATGATTGGCCTACATGCTACTATCAGTATTTCTAGTACTTTTTAAAAACTGTTATGGTCCTCCATAGTTTGCTTTGCCCCCTTTGATGTCTGAGTGATGATGACGGGAGCAATGAGATGGAACCAGCCCAGGAGACTTTGCAGAGACATAAGCAAAGCTGTAATGCTATATCCTTGTCATGCTTCTGGAATCCTGTTGCTATACTGCACTCATTGGAAAAGCCAAGAGAATTCTTGGCACATTTTGTTGAGATACATCTAAAGCCTTTGTCCAAGCCCTACCTGCCCTATCTGATTATTCTTTAAGGAGGAGGACCGGAATATCATACAAGAAGAGCTTGATGACCTTGTAAACTGGAGTAACAGAAATAGGATGAAATTTTATAGTGCAAAGTGCAAGGTCATGCATTTAGGGACTAACAACAAGAATTTTTGCTATAAGCTGGAGACATTTCAGTTTGAAGTGACAGAGGAGTAGAAAGACCTGGGTGAACTGGCTGGTCATAGGATGTCTATGAGCTTATGCAGCAATGAAAAAAGGCTAATGCAGTCCAAGGAGGCACCAGGTGAGGTATTTCAAGTAGACACAGGGAAGTGTTGTTCAATTATACAAGACACTGGTGAGACCTCATCTGGAATACTTTGTGCAATTCTGGTCAAGAAAATACACATAAGTTGGTTTAACCAGCAAAGGAACTAGTTCTTAAAAATATAATGTTCATATAAGAGTCATATAACTTATACAAAAACTATTCAATTACAAGTGACTGGTGGAGATATAGTGAGTTGTCCTACTGTACCCGTCTATATCTCACTAGAGCATCCTTGTCACACTAAGTTACAGTAGGACTTTGTGAAGGCGGATTGTATCTGTGAGACTTTTGACTGTAATTGCTTACTGGTAAACATGATGTACAGCTGATTGGCTCCTTCTTCTTGATCAGTTTGGCAACTGTCCACTTTTCAAGTGAACCTGCACTAGGCTGAGGTTCATATCTTTCAATCTTAAAAATGCATTTATAAATTAGAATTATTATGCATTGCCATACCTTAGAGAAGCATGCTATGGAAATCAGTAACAGTATATGACAGTAGGTGCAGTACCCAGTGGGGCAAAGTTCAAACCCAGTTTACTTCCCTAAGCTTTTGTATAAGCACCACTAGCAGCTGTGTGCTTTAAATCATTGTCTGAACAGAGAAGAAAACAGAAAACATTATTAGTGATCTTAAATATGTTCCTGATATAAAAACACTGCATTACAGAATAAATTTCCTTTAACCATGCCAATCTTGGAAATATCTGAGGGCAGATTTCTCTTATGCTTTTTATTACATACATGAATACCCAAAATTTACAATAGACTTAGAGAAACAATTGATCATCCTCAAACAAATATTCAGTTAGTGAAGCTCCCTGTTAAAATTTCTTTTTTCCAGAAACACTCACTGCTTATCAACAAATCCTTGCACTGGCTGTCTGAGCTGTGGTTCAGCCTTGGCACTGACCCTGATGCCTTCAACCTGACACATTTTCTGTTCCTATTAGTTTATCCATATTTATGACTCATTATTGCATTTGTAACTAGTACACTTGTCCTTTATACATTCATGATCTATCTATTTGCTGCTGTTCACACACTGATACACAGTTCTGACATTTCCTGCCACAAGTAGCAATGATGCATGGAATGGTATGTGCTCCCCTCCTGGTCCAGAGAGACCCCATTGCATGTTTCTCAGTTGATGAGATGACAAAACTAGAAAGCTGTTGGTATATGATTCCTGCTATGATTGTGCTCAAAGGGGCTTTTTCTACTTATTTTAGCCTTCCAAAATGGCCTCGGGTACAATGAAAAGTCCAAGGCTGACAGTTTTGAAAGTTGCAAATGATAGAAGAATTAATTGGCTAATTAACATCACCACACAGATGAATATACAATTTAACATACTGTTTCCATCAATAGGAGTGATTAATACTTATAATTCCCCTCCCTTAGCCTTTTGAACATAGCTCATGAGATATCATTTACACTTTCTCTAGGGCTCCTTCATCTTTAAGTGGTACTCCTTTTGCTCTTCAGAATTACTGTTTCATGCATTTTCATCGTCTTATTAAAAGACTCCTGTCCATAGTAGAATAAACCAGAGACAATTTTTTCAAGTTAGGTATTTACAGATATCTGAGGATACCTAATTTATTTACATCAGCATCATGTGTCACATCCTGATGCCCTTACTCAGGTAAGTTCTTCTTTGAAACTGAAATGAGGGTGAGCTTGCCTTAGTAAAGATTCTGTGAGAATTTCCCCCCAGATTTGCCCACACCAGTACTGTTACTTGCATGCACATGTGCCACTTAGCTTCTTATTTGCATGTGCATGTGCAGTATTTAGTGTGCATTCTTTTCTGTGTGGAAACATCTGCACCCACCTAATTTTGAAAATGTGGCCCTGAAAATCTGTTTCAATGTTAAGGGCCTGTCACAGGCTGGCCCTTTAAGGGGAATCTCGTTCAGCCTTACCTGTGACTTAGCAGTAGACTTCAGCTGATTCTGATCTGGTGGCTTAATTGCCAATTCCAATCCAGCTGTGAAAGGGTTGGGGCAGACTACAGAGAGAGAGAGAGAGAGCAGGGAGAACTCAGTCAGAAGAAGGAAACCCAGGAGAGAGGAGGTAAAGAATTATCCGTCTCTGAGATGGGCCTGATGAAGATAGGCCAAAGAGGGCTGCAGGGATAGAGTTAGTCCCTGGAAGAGGGGCAAGGCCCAGAGAGGCAGCTCTGTGGGTCAGAATTCCAGGGAGATAACATGGAGCTTGTTTGAGCTAGGAGAAGCCTGAGAGCCCTGGAAACCAGAGAAGAGGCTGAATAGTACCCATAGGCTTCTGCAAACAGAACCAGGGGCCTAGAAGTAGGAAGTGGGTCAGGGAAAAGGAGCAGGCCTAGCTCTTAACACAGGTGTGATAAATGAAGGGGTGGGGGAAGGTATCTCCCTTTTATGGACACCCAGCCAGTCAGTAGCTATAAAATCCCTCTTAGTAGCTGCTCTCTAATTGCTCTACCTGTAAAGGGTTAAAAAGTCTCACTGCTATGCATAGGTAAAAGAAAATGAGTGAGCATCTGGCCAAAAGAGCCAATGGGAAGGCTAGAACTTCTTAAAATTGAGAAAAGACTCCCCTTTTGTCTGTCTGTTGTTGTTCTCTTGGGGAGAGGTGAACAGGGCAGAGCTATGTTGTAAGAAGCTTGGGCCAGGTATGAAAAAATCCTCAGTATCATATCTAGAAACTACCCAATTAAAACTCCAGATATGTAAGTAGATCAGGAAATGTCTAGGAAGACACAATTAGGTTTATTTCTTTATGGCTTGTGGATTCCTCTGTGCTAACCCCGATGCTTTTGTTTTGCTTGTAACCTTTAAGCTGTACCTCAAGAAAGCTATTCTTGATGCTTAATCCTTGTAATTGCTCTTTTAAAATCTAGCAATAGCATGAGTTCCCAGATGTATTTTCTTTCTTTTCTTATTAATAAAATTTACCCTTTTTAAGACCAGAATTGGATTTTTGTGTCTTAAGAGGTTTGTGCATATGTGGTTTAATCAGCTGGTGGCAACAGCTGATTTCCTTTTTTTTTCTTCTTTCTCAGCTCTTCCCTGGAGGGGTGGTGAAAGGGCTTGAGGGTACCCCAGAGGAAGGAATTCCCAAGTGTGCCTTCCTGGGCTCTCAAAGGGGTTCTGCACTTGGGTGGTGGCAGCATCTACCAATCCAAGGTAAGAGAAAAGCTGTAACCTTGGGAGTTTAATACAAGCCTGGAGTGGCCAGTATTAATTTTTAGGATCCTTGCAGGCCCCCCACCTTCTGCACTCAAAGTGCCAGAGTGGGGAATCAGCCTTGACAATAGGGTTCCCTTAGAAGCCACAGGGACTGCTGAGCCAAGGCTGGGGCTGAGGATTGAGGCCAGAAGACATGTTGAGGAGTAGTCTAAGAGAAGTGAAAGGATCTCTTGCTTGGACTTTTAGTTGGACTTTTGTTACCCTGGAAGGGGACTGAACTTAAAACACGACCTACCATGAATGTTGAGCCACAGAATTCATGAACAGAAACAGGCCTGGCAAGACCAAAGTGGTGGCCATTGCAAAACCAAAGGGGGTACTAGAGGCAAAGACTCATGCAGTGCCATGATCTCACACCAGTGTGTTATGTGGGTGAGTGCAACTGTTTACAGGGCCATATAGTCCTGGTAATCCTATGTGTGCTACTGATGAACTGAAGGGGTTTCTTAAAATGTTTTGAAGGCAGCTGATAAACAAGCCTCTCCTAGACAAATGAATGTCGATTTGCACATTGCTTGATTACAAGCAAAGGGCAATGAAAGTACATTTACATCTAAGGTAAACAAACTGAGGAAGCCAATTGAAAAAAGGAAACTGACCAGAGGATGAGGAAGACAGCCTGGCATCTGCACACCAGTGGGAAAGAAGAAATCTGTCTGGAGTATACACTTCAAAGGAATACATTTCAAAGGTTTATAGGACCACAAAAAGAAAGGGACAGAATCCCTTCAGTATCCATCACTTGGGCGACAAAGTGGTCAGCACCCTCTGATTTTGTGAACTGTGGATCCTTCTGCCTCAGGGGCAGGAGATGCTGACAGCTTGATGTAAATTAGAAAGCTGCTTAGGTAAATATTGTAGCTTGCTAAAGTTAAGTTTTAGATACTAGAAACTGTTATTTTTGTTTTGTTTATAACCATATCTGTCTCTTTTTCTCTTGCTTACTATCATTTAAATCTCTGTTCTTTATTATACTTATTCTTAGTTTTACTATAATCCATCTCACTGCTGTGTATTAAGGTAAAAAGTGTGTACTTGGCTCGGCTAATAGGCTAGTGTGTGTGTGTGTGTGTGCACTGTCTCTTTGGAGGTAACAGATGTGATTTCTGTGAGTGTACAGGGAGAGGGACTGGACACCCAGAGACAGCTCTGGAGAACTGAGGTTCACTGAATGTTATCTGCCAGGCAAGGTTTAGTCTGGTAGAGTCTCAAGGAGTTTGCTGGTAAGGCAGACAGACAAGTGTGGCAGGGAGCTGTCATGCAAATTAAGCTCCAGCAAAGCTCTCTCTTGCTAAGGGTATATCTACATCTACACACAATAAAAAACCCTGACTTGGGCTCATGGTACTTGTGCTCACAGGGCTGAAAAATTGCTGTGTAGAATTTTGGCTCTGAAACCCTGTGAAGGTGGAGGATTCCAGTGTGACATATTGGATCACAGAAAACCCCTCAGGGCTGCCAACCGATGTGCCAAGACTACTTCTGCCCCTGCTTTCCTGCCCTGGCATCTTAGGACTTCAGTGTCCTGCCTGGTTTGAGCCAGACCCGCTAGCCTGCTGCAAACCCAGACCCAGGGTCTGAATCACATCCCCTAACAGCTATAGGCTTAACTGAAAGCAACTTACAAACGTGTTCCTGTCTTTAACACTCAGATGTCCAACTCCCAATGGGGTCCAAACCCCAAATAAATCTGTTTTAGCCTGTATAAAGCTTATAGAGGGTAAACTCATAAATTGTTCGCCCTCTGGGATCCTGGGAGGAAGCACAAGCTGGAGAGCGCAAGAGGGGAGGACTCCTGTCTCATGCTGAGAAAGAGGGACGATCGGGGAGTTATCTTAAGTGCCTCTACACAAATGCAAGAAGCCTGGGAAACAAGCAGGGAGAACTGGAAGTCCTGGCACAGTCAGGGAACTATGATGTGATTGGAATAACAGAGACTTGGTGGGATAACTCACATGACTGGAGTACTGTCATGGATGGATATAAACTGTTCAGGAAGGACAGGCAGGGCAGAAAAGGTGGGGGAGTTGCGTTGTATGTAAGAGAGGAGTATGACTGCTCAGAGCTCTGGTATGAAACTGCAGAAAAACCTGAGAGTCTCTGGATAAAGTTGAGAAGTGGGAGCAACAAGGGTGATGTCGTGGTTGGACTCTGCTATAGACCACCAGACCAGGGGGATGAGGTGGACGAGTCTTTCTTCTGGCAACTAGCAGAAGTTGCTAGATCGCAGGCCCTGGTTCTCATGGGAGACTTTAATCACCCTGATATCTGCTGGGAGAGCAATACAGCGGTGCACAGGCAATCCAGGAAATTTTTGGAAAGTGTAGGGGACAATTTCCTGGTGCAAGTGCTGGAGGAACCAACTAGGGGCAAAGCTTTTCTTGACTTGCTGCTCACAAACAGGGAAGAACTAGTAGGGGAAGCAAAAGTGGATAGGAACCTGGGAGGCAGTGACCATGAGATGGTCGAGTTCAGGATCCTGACACAAGGAAGAAAGGAGAGCAGCAGAATACGGACCCTGGACTTCAGAAAAGCAGACTTTGACTCCCTCAGGGTACAGATGGGCAGGATCCCCTGGGAGAATAACATGAAGGGCAAAGGGGTCCAGGAGAGCTGGCTGTATTTTAAAGAATCCTTATTGAGGTTGCAGGAACAAACTATCCCGATGTGTAGAAAGAATAGTAAATATGGCAGGCAACCAGCTTGGCTAAACAGTGAAATCCTTGCTGATCTTAAACGCAAAAAAGAAGCTTACAAGAAGTGGAAGATTGGACAAATGACCAGGGAGGAGTATAAAAATATTGCTCAGGCGTGCAGGAGTGAAATCAGGAAGGCCAAATCACACTTGGAGTTGCAGTTAGCAAGAGATGTTAAGAGTAACAAGAAGGGTTTCTTCAGGTATGTTAGCAACAAGAAGAAAATCAAGGAAAGTGTGGGCCCCTTACTGAATAAGGGAGGCAACCTAGTGACCGAGGATGTGGAAAAAGCTAATGTACTCAATGATTTTTTTGCCTCTGTCTTCACGCACAAGGTCAGCTCCCAGATTGCTGCACTGGGCAGTACAGCATGGGGAGAAGGTGATCAACCCTCTGTGGAGAAAGAAGTGGTTCGGGACTATTTAGAAAAACTGGACGTGCACAAGTCCATGGGGCCGGATGCGCTGCATCCGAGGGTGCTAAAGGAGTTGGCGGGTGAGATTGCAGAGCCATTAGCCATTATTTTTGAAAACTCATGGCGATCGGGGGAGGTCCCAGATGACTGGAAAAAGGCTAATGTAGTGCCCATCTTTAAAAAAGGGAAGAAGGAGGATCCGGGGAACTACAGGCCAGTCAGCCTCACCTCAGTCCCTGGAAAAATCATGGAGCAGGTCCTCAAAGAATCAATTATGAAATATTTAGAGGAGAGGAAAGTGATCAGGAACAGTCAGCATGGATTCACGAAGGGGAAGTCGTGCCTGACTAACCTAATTGCCTTCTATGATGAGATAACTGGCTCTGTGAATGAGGGGAAAGCAGTGGATGTGTTATTCCTTGACTTTAGCAAAGCTTTTGATACGGTCTCCCACAGTATTCTTGCCTCCAAGTTAAAGAAGTATGGGCTGGATGAATGGACTGTAAGGTGGATAGAAAGCTGGCTAGATCGTCGGGCTCAACGGGTAGTGATCAATGGCTCCATGTCTAGTTGGCAGCTGGTTTCAAGCGGAGTGCCCCAAAGGTCGGTCCTGGGGCCGGTTTTGTTTAATATCTTTATTAATGATCTGGAGGATGGTGTGGACTGCACTCTCAGCAAGTTTGCAGATGACACTAAACTAGGAGGCGTGGTAGATACACTAGAAGGTAGGGATCGGATACAGAGGGACCTAGACAAATTAGAGGATTGGGCCGAAAAAAACCTGATGAGGTTCAACAAGGACAAGTGCAGAGTTCTGCACTTAGGACGGAAGAATCCCATGCACTGCTACAGACTAGGGACCGAATGGCTAGGTAGCAGTTCTGCAGAAAAGGACCTAGGGGTCACAGTGGACGAGAAGCTGGATATGAGTCAACAGTGTGCTCTTGTTGCCAAGAAGGCTAACGGCATTTTGGGCTGTATAAGTAGGGGCATTGCCAGCAGATCGAAGAACGGATAGTTCCCCTTTATTCGACATTGGTGAGGCCTCATCTGGAATACTGTGTCCAGTTTTGGGCCCCACACTACAAGAAGGATGTGGAAAAATTGGAAAGAGTCCAGCGGAGGGCAACAAAAATGATTAGGAGTCTGGAGCACATGACTTATGAGGAGAGGCTGAGGGAACTGGGATTGTTTAGTCTCCAGAAGAGAAGAATGAGGGGGGATTTGATAGCAGCCTTCAACTACCTGAAGGGGGGTTCCAAAGAGGATGGAGCTCGGCTGTTCTCAGTGGTGGCAGACGACAGAACAAGGAGCAATGGTCTCAAGTTGCAGTGGGGGAGGTCCAGGTTGGATATCAGGAAAAACTATTTCACTAGGAGGGTGGTGAAACACTGGAATGCGTTACCTAGGGAGGTGGTGGAGTCTCCTTCCTTGGAGGTTTTTAAGGCCCGGCTTGACAAAGCCCTGGCTGGGATGATTTAGCTGGGAATTGGTCTTGCTTTGAGCAGGGGGTTGGACTAGATGACCTCTTGAGGTCCCTTCCAACTCTGATATTCTATGATTCTATGATTCTCTAGCTGTTTGCCATCCCCTCCCCCAGGTATTAATACATACTCTGGTTTAATCAATAAGTGAAAAGTGATTTTATTAAATAAAGAAAGTAGGATTTAAGTGGTTCCAAGTAGTAACAGACAGAACAAAGCAAATTACCAAGCAAAATAAAATAGAACACGCAAGTCTATGTCTAAGAAACTGAATACAGATAAAAACCTTACCTAGTACACTTTCTTTTACAGACTAGTCTCCTTCTGGTCTGGGTCCAGCAATCACTCACACCCCCTGTAGTTACTGTCCTTTGTTCCAGTTCCTTTCAGGTATCCTTGGGGATGGAGAGGCTCTCTTTAGCCAGCTGAAGACAAAATGGAGGGGTGTCCCAGGGGTTTAAGTAGACTTTCTCTTGTGGGTGGAGACCCCCTCCTCTCTCCTATGCAAAGTCCAGCTCCAAGATGGAGTTTTGGAGTCCCATGGGCAAATCATGTGTCCATGCATGACTGAGTTTCTTACCAGCCAAGCCACATTCCTGGGAAGGCTCCGATGTGGATTGGCATCTCCAAGTTCATTGTTGTCTTAAGTAGTTCTTGATTGGGCATTTAATTTGCACATTCCTTTCTCAATAGAAATCAAGCAAGTATACAGCCAATATTCCTAGCTTCGAGTACAAAAATGATGCATGCATACAATCAGGATGAATGAATTCAGTAGATCATAACCTTTACATAGCTATGTTACATGGTATATGTAGCATAAAACATATTATAGAGTTATGTCATATATACATTTATAAGCATATTCCATAAAGCCTTATGGGGGGCACCCTCACACCCAGAACTCGGGCTCCAGCTTAAGCCTGAATGTCTACACAGTGGTTTTTAGCCCCACAATCCCGAGTGAGCTGACCTGGGCCAGCTGCAGCCATGCTGTGGGACTTTTATCCCAGTGTAGAGATACCCACAGTGGATTACAGTTCTGAGCTTCCTAAGGAGAGTGGCTCAGGCTCTTGTGAACTCCATTGTATATACTGTCCCATACTAACATAAGCCCTGATTCTGCAGCATTTTGGTGAATGTGCTTATCTTTAAGTATAAAGCAGTTCTGTTGGTTTCAATAGGACTAGTCATATGATTAGTTCATAGAATATCAGGGTTGGAAGGGACCTCAGGAGGTCATCTAGTCCAACCCCCTGCTCAAAGCAGGACTGATCCCCAGACAGATTTTTGCCCCAGATCCCTAAATGCCCCCCTCAAGGATTGAACTCACAACTTTGGGTTTAGCAAGCCAATGCTCAAACCACTGAGTTATCCCTCCCCCTAATGTTTACAGAATCAAGGTAATCCTTTGGCAATGCTTGCTGTAGCAATGCAGCATTTCATGATATGTTGAATATTTATCATTGAAGCAAGACCACAAACTTGCGTCTTGGTAGTGGCTTGCTGTCTAACATCCTGATTCAGCAAGTTTAGCCACGTGCTTAACTTTAAGGACTGCAACAGAACAATTCATGGGGTTAAAGCCAGGCACATGCTTGCCCTTTACTGCATGGGAGCTTAATCTAGCATGTCTGTAGCAAAATATATGCCATGCCATTCACTTTATTGAATGCCTTTAATACATATTGCTAAAAGATTTAATCTGTTTATACTCAAAGTCATAAACAATTTAAAACTATAAAGTTTCAACTCTGTTAACTTGCTCCAGTTAAAATAGCCTGAAACAATTACATAGAATGAGGTATATTTGTAACTAATATAATCAAATTATATTTGGATTGCTTTCTAAATTAAAATTGGGCAAAAGTACACCTGTTCATGTGAAAAAGGCAGCATATCTATTTACAGGATTTGCTATTGTTAAACATGTAACAGTATGCATGTCACAGATGACAATGGGTGCATGCACATCATTTAGAGTTAAAAATGGGGAGAAGACTTCTAATTTCAAAGCATGAAAAACAGGTTAATTAGATATCATAAGAGTCTTGCACCTCAGGAGAGACCTATGAGAATGACTGCCCTGGGTCCCGTGCTCTACAGGTAAACATGTTCTGACTCAATCAAACCTTTGTGGAACGTGAACTCCAAAACTGAGGATTTTTAGTTGAGAACGCCCTGCCAACAGTCTTAGATGTGCAAATCCAGGGACAGCTCAGTCTGAACACAACTGTCACACAAGCACGAGGGAAGCAGCAGCCTATTAGCCAAAATCCAAATCAGGTGGGACTTCAGGATTGATTGTCAGTAGTTTGATTGCACCCAGGATCCTTAAATGAAAATTCCCCAAAGGGTGTTAGAAATCCATGTGATGGAGTGTTGGATTTTGTACTAGATTTGATTAGACTGATAGAGATTTACAATCCACATTGATTTACAGACATCGGGAGAGACTTGCCAGTATTATATTGTAGAATATACTCTACTCATGAAATCTAGCTTTTAATAAGCTATATTCAAATAGGAATACATTAATAACTTCCGTTTATGGCTAAAAACTCCAACTTTTGGTAACATGATTACATGTTATAATACTCTTAGAGAAGGTATTAACTGTGCATAGATTTTTAAGCCCAGAAGGAACTATTGTGATAGTTGGTCCTCCTACGTAAGGCTGTAGACTTCACTTGGGGATTCGTGAATCTGAGCCCACAACCTGTAGTGGAGCTAAAGCATTTCTCTTAGAATGATGCCCAGTCTGATTTAAGGACACCAAAGGATGTAGAATTAAACATTGGGACAATTTACTAAAGGATGTGATAAACTGAGCTCACTGTTAAAAAATTGCATTTTATTTCCAGTTTGAACTTAGCTGCTTTCAACTTCCAACCACAGCTAGCTTAAAAACCCCTCTAATATTAAATGACTTCTCCCTGTATAGCTAACTGTAGGCCATCATCGGGTCAAATGTAGCAATCGGTAGAAGAACTGGCACTAGAACTCAGTTCCCTGGCTTGTAGCTCAGTGCACATTCTCCTAGGCTACCCTGTGCTCTGTGTACATTTGAGCTAACATGCTTTCAGAACAGTGCAGTTACAGTGGAACAACAGTTTTGTGTGGAGACTGCTAGCCCTTCAAATACACGGATGCCATTATAAGTTTCATGCATGACTAGATAGGACCTGAGACTAAGAATTGGCATAGTGCTGTCATTTTCTGGTGTAACAATATAATGTGTATAATTACAGCTCATGATCTCATTCAATATGCCTTTGTTTATGATAATACAACAATATACATAGTTGTAAAAGCTTATTTATTAGGGTTCTATTAAATAGTAGATCAACTCCATTTGTGTGATATATGCAAGTGTAGTACAAAAATATTCATTCCAAAGGGCTTAATTCTCTACTGCCTTATGAGGTCATTTACACCTGTCAAGTGAGTGTAATTTGGATGTCAAATGGTACTTTTCAGATTTACTAGTGTTTTAAATGCATTCTGTATGTGTTTTCATGACTACACTTGGAGCAAAGCAGTTAAGAAGCAGGCCCATTGTCTCGTAACTCAAATCCCAACTGGATCAAACCCTTCTAGTTATATTTCTATGTGCTTAAGATGTGTTTTCACGGATCATTCCTAAAAACAGTCATCGTCTTAATGTCCAGCAAAATGGAAAACTCCCGTATCAGAACTAGATGGACTTTTACTCTAGACCATTTGAAACACCTTGTACTAAAGTGTTTTACATTTATTTCTTCCAGGTTCAAATCAGTATCATGTAGTGAGTTCAAGAATGCAACTAATAAGGATTACCTTTCTCGATCCCTCCCAATGAAGGGGCAAAGAGCACCAGGGTAAACAATTAATGATTGTAATCAAAAGCTGAGAGAAATCTGTCTGATAGCAGGTTACACATAGCAAAAACAGTTTCACAAACTAATAGAGGAATAAATTAATGAATTTGATCCTGTCTTCATTTTGAATGAAAGCATTTTAGTTTAGGGATTTTATCATTAAGGATGTTGATTCCCATATGTACTACAGATGGGATATTTCCTGTCACTACCTAGATTTGGTTCTAAAGGTTGGTGACACTAGACCAATCTAGTTCAGTCATGTTGGTAGTTTTACATATAAATTAATGCATGTACTCAAACAGAATTAAAGCATTAGAGAGTCATTAACAAAACCAATTATGGGTATTCCCTTCAGAATATGGGATCCCTAATGAGTACAACTTAAATTTTAAATGAGAATAAATTACCATACCAATAGTTCTTTGAACATCAGTTGTTTTTACATACACTTTCACAGAACAGAGCATAAGTAGATATGACTTAAACTTTAAATGTAAAGCATTTTTTGCACTTACAGCTCAAGAAAAAATGCATGCTAAACTGGTTTTTGCTTGCTTATTGGGAAATTTGCATTTATCAAATACAGAAAACATTAGACTACAACCCTAGTAGGAGCAGAGTTACATTGCTTTATGACCAATTGTGTGTTGTTTACAAAATTTAATTCTATAGCCAACAAGAAAGCTATTTGCTTAGGCTCTGGTGCTATACATTACTCTGTGAAGGTGGTCCCCCAACCTTATCCTCCATTGAAACCAAGGGGATAGATTGCAGGATTGGTGCCTTATATTTTAATGCACTAAGACATGAAATAGCAAGGATAGAGATCCATTTTAAATCACTCTTCTTACATTAATTAATAGAAATAGGCAAATTTTGTCTATGTACAAAAAAAATGTATGGAATAGCTCAGTCAACGTAAGCCCAACTTTTTTATAAATAGTTCAACTTAAGAAATATTTTATCATGAGCATAGCAAAATAGCCTGCAGCCGCCAAATGAGCTAAAATGCACCACACTGATCCCTTGAGAAATAAAATCTACAGAAGAAGATAAAGTGAAATTTGGGGGACAGTTTTTCAAGATTAAAAATTATTTTAAAAGAGATCCAAGTAACCTTCATATTTTCCTGAGGACTCACTGCTGATGTTGTAGCCAGTCCTCTTCTGCCACCACTCTACAGGTTATTACACAGACAATGGTTTAGTTCTGGGAGTTTGCAGAGAATACATAGGGAAAAGAACTGAAGTACCTGGAAAGGCAAAACAACAATTTATGAACTAGCCCAAAGTACCCAGTGGGGAGGCCAGACTCTGATTAAGATCAGGAAGGGGGCATTCACCTAAAAGTGCTAAAAATGCAAACACAAAAAGACCTTCCCTGGTGCAAATATTGATGAAAATACAGTATTTGTTCACTAATAAATCATGCAGTGCACAGTAGCAGAGAACTGAAAAGGCTACCAGCAGGAATGGAACATACAGCGAGCTGCAACAATCATTATTAGGACAAACCATTATGACTCATATGTTTTGGGGTCTAGTTGACTGCCTTAATGATTTGATTACATTATTTTAACCAACATTTAAAAATAAATGTAATATGTTTTGTAAAGGAACTGCTCTGTTTACAAGCAACACTCTCCTGCAGAACTGCAGGCTGGGAATGTGTGCTTTATTCAGCTACATAGCAAATGGAGAGAAAACACACACTAATGAAACAGGAAGAAAGGGAGGGGTGGAGCATGGCTCCAGTTCATAATACTCTGAGTAACCCAGATACCTCTTGATGACCTCTTTACTAATCCCTCTTTTCTTAATTTACAGCCCTGATGTCGTCTTTTAAATAACCAGGGGCTGGTCTCTCTGTCATGGGGTACTGTCTCTCCTCAGCAGCTGGGGCTGTCTTCAGAGGCAGAGAAACACTTCCCCAGTGTCCTGGTCCAGCAATTCTGTAGATGCAACCATTTCAGGCATTCCCAGCAAAACTAAGTCTTCTCCTGGCATTAGCTCCACCAGGTGTCTCAAGGGGAAAGGCTCTGGTGCTTGCATATCACTCGACAAGAGAACCTGACCCGAGGGCCAACCCTTTAGGATTGTTCTAGAATCTCCAGGAATTAAAGAATGCGTCACATGATGAAACCTAAAGGAATATGTCCAACCAAAGTTGAAAACCCAATATAATCTTATGACTCGACCGTCTCTTAAACCAGCGCTTCCCAAATTATGAGCCCTGGCTCCTTTGGAGAGCCAAGAAGGCTTTATTGAAGAGCCATGAGTGTACAGGACACTTTTAAAATTGATATCCCTGTTTTGTTTTCTTTCCAATGGAGACTATTAAGGTAGGCTTAAAAATCACCCAATTCTTATCTACAGGTCTGCATCTTATACTGTTGTTGCTGCTGGGGCTGGGAGCATCTCTGTGCTTTCTACTCCTGCAGGGGACCTTCATCCCAGAGACTTCCTGCTGGGGGCAGCACTCAGCAGATGAAAGCCCCATGCTGGAGCAAAGGGCACTAAGAGGCTCCCAAAGCTAGCAGCTCAGTATCATTAGCAGATAGGGGAAGAGGGCTAAATGAGACACAGGCACATCTTATCTTTATAATGGAATGATTTTTACCATGTGCTAAGCCTACATGTAGTAAAACTTCATGTGAAGAAGGTGATACTGATTGGATTATGAAACCCACTCAGCGTAACAGTTGACTACATTCCAACCTCTAGTATCTTATCAAAAGAAAATCTTAGAATTCTCAAGTGATCACAGGCTGAAGACCAAGTTTGCAATTGTAACAAACTAAGAATTCTGGATTGCTGTTAAATCAGACTACAAAGAACTCAGTGGTAAAGCTATGAAAGTACTGCTTCCGTTCACTTCCAGTTATCTCTGCAAGTCTGTGTTTTCAGTACTAAGGTCTGTGAAAAATAAATTTATAAATCATTTAAACTTACAAAATGACTTATGTTGGTTGCTATCAGAGATTTAACAAACATTGCACAACTCTGCAGTTCAAAACCAAACTTTCCCTAAAATATTAGGCAATCTGAACACACCAAAAAAATCTATATTATCAAATGATCATTTTAAAAAGACTGATTAAAATGGTAAATTGATTGTGTGGAGCACCAAGTTTTAAAATATCTATAAAGAGAGCTGTAGTTTTAAAAAGTTTAGGAAACACAGAATTTAAAATACAAGAGTCCAGTTTGTTCTAGGGTAGTACCCAGAATCCACATTTGCTGGCGAGTTTTGAAACTTTTGGTATAGACTAGTCCCTTTGGGTCTCAAACGCTCTGTCTTTAGCATGATAGTCATGGCTTTGGTTTTGGAAATCTTGCTTCCTTAACCTCTAGTTTTCTGGATTCCACCCTTCTGGACTTCAAATGCTATTGGATGGTCACCCTTGCTTTATCTGGTTAAATGACTAATCTTGAGGCATTTATGACACTGGGCCATTTTAAATTTTCAAAGTGATGTAAAATGATCACCACCATAGCAGAAATACCTCTCAGGATCCTGAGTCCCTTCAGATTGCTTTGCAGGTTGATTTTTCCCTATGTTCTAAGCACAAATCTTGAAAGTTTTCCACAGCTGCTTCCCTTGCTGTTGATAACTCTACTGCTTTGGGCCAGGTTACAGTCCTATCTGCTAGGAATTTTCTTTGAATTGTCTCATTATTAATACCACAGATCCGCAGCATGTTCTCTATCTCATTCCCAATGCGCAATATTCTGTTAATTTTTTTTAGTTCCATCACACACACAGCTACGGTTTCACTTGGTCTCCTCATCCTATTATGAAACTTAGAATGTTCTAGATTAGTGCTTGGCTTTGGATTATAGTGCTCTATTTAAATCTTTTGGATATCTTCTAATCTTTTATCTTCTAGTTTCTGAGGTTACAACAAACTCTTTAAGAATAGGTTTAACTGCCACAAACACTGAGGAAAATTACTTTCTGACTATCCTTAGCTATAACAGAAAATAGTGGCCCAATTTTTCAATATATGGCTGCCAGTCCTCTTTTTCTGCAATAAAAAGCTCAATTTCCCCATAAATTGCCATTCTTATGTCTTTCCTCATTTCCAGTCAAGGCACAAGAAGATCTCTCTGCTTAAATACTGAAGGTTGGGAACATGCTGCTTTATTCAACTACATAACAACAAAGAGAGTGAAAACACCCACTAATTAAACAGGAAGTGAAGGAGGTATGGAAGATGACTCAACCCATAATATTCTAAATAATCCAGTTAACCCCACTTTACTATAAAATATCTCTCAATGTCCCATCCAGGTCAAAGAAGAAGCTGACCACTAATATTGGTTTGGGAAAGTGAAGGAGACCTGATAATATCTGATTCTATTGTGCACATATCTAACCATTATAGTAAATAAAAAAAAAATTAAAATAAAAGCAAACAGTATATTAGGATTCTTCCACCCACTATCCCCTGGAGAGGAGCCCCTAATCTTTATTTTTCTCTCTACTGTCTCTCCTTTTGTATGCATCAGCATTGAAAAATACCCCTGTGCAGCCCATCCTGCATTCCTCTTCTGCAACTGTTAAACAGCTAATTTTCTGTATTACAGCAGACATAAGATAAATGGGATAGGACAAAGGCAACTTGATTTTAACTAATTTGTAATCTATTTTTTCTTCCTAATATGCATCTTGTTTCCATTCATTGCCACAGTCTCTCTCTTCATTTCATGAGGAATGAAATTAATTGATTTTTAACTCACTCACTCCTCCACCAGTCTGGATGCAGTAATCATGGTGCCCAAAGCATTTGATTGAAAAAAGGGCTTTTCATGGAGTGGATAAGTGATTTCTGGGCACTGACAGGCACTTTTTGTTGTTAAACCAAAGTAAAAAGAGGCGCCTTTCAGTAATTTCACTTTAATACATTACTTTCAGCTCTTTGCTCTACCAATCAGTGGATACAAAAATGTTTTTGAAGAAAAAATAGATTCATCTTCAAGTTGAAGAAAAGACCCAAAATACCAGCTTCTTTCAGCCCTTTCAAATAGATTCTTTAAAAAAAAATTAATACTGTCAGTTGTTATTACTAACCCTAGAATGTGACCGATTTCATCCAACGAAGCATGGATATAAGTATTTTGGGATCTTGAGTAAAGCCTCAAGTGAAGTAGAGACTTTTTCAATATTGAACTCAGCTAATGTAGAGGAACTCCTTGCCTAATTATTCCATGTAGCCCTATCATAAACTTTATAAAGCTGATTTTCTTTACTCCTGATGGCAATTGACTTCCAGCTCTAGACAGGTTTGAAAATGCAATATTTTATTTACTACATTGGTGGTGACCAAACTTATTAGAGGTTTTTACTTCCATGAGGGCACAATACATTCATAGATCCAGGCAGATACAGCTACCACAGCGTGAACTGTACACGTAATCATAGCAAGCATATTCTAAAATGCCACATACACACAATAGCCATATTTTTTGTTCATAATAAACAGGACTTGTACCCCTAGGGTGAAAAATAGAAACCTTATCAGCTTTGAGGAAGCCAGGACATAGTGTCTTTCTTTCTCCAGTTATTCAGACTTGTTCTTCTCCTCTCCCAACATATCTTGGGGCTGTTCCTGAAGCAACATGGGCTTCTAAAAGTTCCAGTAAATGAGGTATATCGCAATATATTTTTGATTCAACAATGTATCTATTACACTGCTCTACAGCCAAAATGCTTCTGAAATAAATGTAGTCAAACTTTATTAATTCTGGGTCACTGAGAACGAAAATGATGCTTAAAATTGTTGATTGGCTCTAGTTTTCAAGATATGCTATTGGGTCAGTATATACGACTCTTGACTTGGGAATGGCGGAGGATAAGTGAGTTATAAAGGGAAGGGATCTCAATTTAAACCAGAAATGACTAAAATACATCTTTGACAGGATCTATGAATAAATCTATGACTGGGTTTGGACAGTACTTGCTTTTTAGGCAAAACAATGAATGATGCAATCTGAAGCTGGTATTGCATCATACATGATATGAATTGCATCATGTTATTCCTAGAAGTCATGGATGATGCAATCATAATGAAGCTTACATCACTCTGCTGAACAAATTGTCCTATATCAGCTCTAGAAATCATACAGTGTCATGCTCTCTTATTTGTC